>NW_003315127.1:0-21236 GCF_000151505.1 Trichophyton verrucosum HKI 0517 | reverse complement strand
TACATAAACGCTGGACGGCAAGACAACCTCAAATATGGACCCGGTGTCTCGGCTAAAAAGCTCGAAGCAGAGTATCTCGAGGATATACTCTCATCTTAATCAAAGAAATGCTCTTAGCCACCGTCGTCTATTTTCAACATCCCCATCCCATTCATCGAGCGCGTCGCAGGTATGAAGAGCAGCTATCCACTTAATTCAGCGTATGGATCAGCCTGTTAATCCCTTCGATAGTCTCCTCCCTTGACGCTGGCATCATTCAAAAAACCATTCTTCAAAGTCTTTCTTGGCGCAGTCCTCACCTATCAGATTCTTTATTATGGCTGGCTAAGGCTCGAGGTAGAAGAGACCCAGGCCGAAAAACTAAGTATTATATCCCATATTTTTAATATACCAAACACAAGGAATGGAAATACTGATAGCTGCGCAGAAATATTGTCTGATTTACAAAACAAGGTCAAAGAGTTGAGGCCCAATGAATCGTGATGCAATGCTGCTTTTTTATTATCTGCATAATTCTGTACTTTATACCCTCTCCATGCATCCTCTACTTGCATTTCCTCTTTGTTTCTCTCCCATAGAGGTTGGATTCATGTACTATTAACCACGATGGAGCCGTCGCCCCATAAGATGTATAACAGTCGCACTTCTCCTGCAATATTCGATAGCTAGACTTTCATTCCAGACGAATCAAAAACAAAAAAAAATGGAGAATCATTACTTAGTTATATAATTCAGTAAGAGAACACCCCGCTAACGATTACAAATACGCCAGACCACCATGGAGTTTCTCAAGATCTACCCGGATCGCACCGACATCTGCACCAACACGTCCTGCAATCTCTGCCTTCCTCTGGGCTCCCATATCAAGCCATCTTAGCAACAGATTACCGTCAATCATGCCACGCTGTCCACCCATACCATCACTCTCAACAGCCCGGTAACCACGTGGATTCAAGCTACAAGGGTGTTCCAGCGCGTTAACTAGCTGCGACTGCAAGGCTAGCAGACGACGGTAGGAATCTTCACCGAGAGGAGTGATTACTGCGACCGACCCTGTTTGGAAAGTCATGAGTATTTGGTATTTTGATGGTGGCGGTGAATCTGTGTCCATGGCATCCTCATCGACAGGTGAGGAGGGTGTGCGGGCCCCATGTGGTAGTAGAGTCATCGTGGATGCAAAATGACCTGTGTGGAATACGCTTCGATGTAGTAGGCGGTCACCCTTCGAAGAACTTGGGTCTATAGAATAACAGTATTAGTTTCAGATAGGCTCTTTTTGCAAAAGGCTTAAGATTTACTAGGAGTTACCCACCTTCAGGGTCGTACTGAAGAACATGGAGGTTGCAGTCATCATCCGCAACTAAGATGTATAATTTATTCCCGTCTGGAAGGAAGTCCGCATCCACGACAGCCAAGTTTTCATTCTCTTTACCGAAAAGATCCAGTTTGTATGGCTCTTCCTGTTGGTGCGGGAGACTTTAGTAAATAATAAAGTGCGTTTCAGGGATATATTATGGAAGAACATGCTTACCGAGTACCCAATGAACCACAGTCCCTTGAATGCGTCACCGATAATACACATCCCTGTTCCTTTCAGCTCTTTGAGAACGTTAACGTAACATTGGGTATCCTTGAAGGCTACAGGCAAAAGGCTTCCATCCTCCTTGAGTCCGCGCACCATGCACTTTTGGCCCTGTGCAACTATCAAAAAACCTTGTCCACCTATGCCTGATAAGGCCGTGACAGCACCCTTCACCTCTTCTTTCGCAAATAGCTTCAACTTCTTGCTCTTCTCGGGCTGATCAGGCTCTGGAACAACATCAATCACCTCGAAGACGCGGATGAATCCTTTGGGGACAATGTCTTCTCCCTTGACAATGGACGAGCCTACTACGACCATGTCTTTCCTCTCATGTGTTAATTCAGAAATCTCAAGACGAATAACTTCGATACACGTAATGCGCTCCGCAGGCTCGAGTTCATGGCTATTGAGGGAGCAGGTGAGTATGGACGAAGACGCATAAGAGTAAGTTTGCGGTTGAGCAACTTACCTATCAATGGTAGACCAGTTTCTGGGTTCCAAAAGCTTAACAGTCCCTCGCTCCAGCTGTGGAAGGAATGTAATAACTATAACGAATGGTCAGTATCCAAGATCGTAAATAAAGTAAACGGGGTTCCATACACTCGTTTCTCCATTCAGTATGCGACTCATCGTCTTCAGGAAGTTTGAAGTCTTCTTTTGCACTAGTGCCAATCACATAACACTCAGATGCTGACGAATAAACGATACTATCGACTTGTTCCCCAAGAGGGATCTTACGCGTTGCCCAACCACTATCGAACCGTGTGTTCGAAGGCAACCTCGACATTCGAATTACATTCTGTCAAGGGTATTGTCAGTTTTATTTGGCAGGTCATAGAGACAAAAGGGGTTATACATCTTCATCAACATATGCAAATCCACGTTCACATGCAGCAATGTGAAATCCGCTCAAGCTTTGAACAGCTTTACCACGCAGTCGTAAAACGTGTGGCCGTGCGATGGCTGACTTTAGTATGAAGCATGGACTATGCCCAGACATAAACACTGTTCTATACCCACAAACGTCGGGTAGTGCACGAAGCAGTTTGCATGATGAGGGACTGCGGTTGATATCCTGGTTCACACCCTGGTCTGTTTGAGGGCCCATAACAACATGGTTCACCGCCTTAAGAAAGCGCAATCCGGACTGTCCGCTTTCACCAGCGGTGCGGTATGGTTCATACAAAACTAAATCATCGTGTTTTGTACGTAACTAATTAGAAGTTAGACAGGAACTTGTAACAAAAATTGCTGGACCAGTTAGGACATACGATCATATAGGGAGATTTGTGGATAGCATCTCCAAGGTCTGCAATTAAGAGTTCGGTTAATGTCTCTCGATTCACAGGTCGTCTTGAAGAGGATTCATATGGTAAATTTGTTGGCAAAAGATTCAAGTTATCGACACGGCATAATGGCTCCGAAGTATTCGGGAGCCGGAATATCTACAGTCACTAATTAGCTTGCAAAACTTACTGCCGTCGTTCACGGAGAAGAGACTTACGGAAAGGTTCCCATCACCATCTAGTAAGAACAGTAGTATATTAAGGCCCGCCTCATTTTCAATGTCAGAGTCAGGGAAAAATATATTCATTTTATCTTCGTACAAACAGCCGGAAATCCACTTTCCGGAGGCTGCTGAGCCTTGTACTTCAACCTCGTCCAGATCCCCATTCTTATCCGTCTGTAGGATCAAGAGAGAGTGGTCGTCACGAATAGTCAGCAGGTAGGGTTCTGCGAAGCTTGCCTGAATAACAGTACGCTCTTCGCTTGTATCCTCATCCCAGACGGGGTATATTTGGGCTAATCCAAGATCTATTTTATATCAGGTATTAGTCTTTTGTTAGAAAACAAAAGTACATATTTATGCTTATGGACTCACTGTAGTCATAACTTCGGATTTCTGTCCGTAATACCTGAACAACTCTGGTGCCAGTAGCGAGTGTCCCTATGTCGATGGTGCAATCTTCATTAGGATTAAACTCTGGAGCATCTATTGAGTCCAGGCCGCTGCTTCCAACTGAGTATACGACTGACTCTTCCTTGTCTTCACCTTTAGACTTTGCGAGAAGTAAGTATTTGTCATAGCTCCTGGATAGCCCAGTATCTTTGGATTTGGGATCTACGACGCGGATGGACCACACTCCATACACATCGTCCATCTTGAGGGAATCAATCGTATATGGGTCTACCTCTCGTTTGAGAACGGTGAGACCGCCAGATTTTCCAAATCCTCGAGCTGCTACTAATTCAAGCGGAGCAGCTATTTCAGGCACACTGTCTTGTTGATCCTTGGATTTTGATTTGGATGGTTTTCCAAGTGTGATATCCCTATACGGACCAAGGCTCCAAAGTCTGTCATACGCTCGAAAAGTAAAATCGGCCGGACTGTCTCCATTGACAACTTGCTTTTCCTGACGGGTACTGGCAGGGTTGACCGAATAAAGGTCATCCTCATACATGTCGTCATCGTCACCATCATCGTCCTGGTCCGCCTCGTCAGAGAGATCGGCTGCTCCGTTTTCATCCACTCCATCGACTGATTTAGAGGGTCTCTTGGTTGTAGATGAAGGTCTCGACCAACCGAGAAGAACAGAGTCTCCTTCTTCGCTTCCGTAAAACAGTTTATTGCGTCCAAGGCTAGCAGAACACGAGGGCCTTGCTTTCGTTATCGAGCCACCCGACTGCTCTGCAACAAAATGGAGTGAGATTCCAGAAACGGACCTTCCGTCCACTTTGAACGACAAGATTGACATCCTTCCATCTGCTAAAATCAGTAGGACATCTCCTGTGCCACTCCCTAGCTGTTCAACAATGCAGCCTTCAAGTCTCATTTCAAGGTCTGACTGGTCAGCCATTGAGAATGCGGAAGCCTGCCTGGCAAACTCGTTCACCCCCACAGCATTTGTTTTACCTGCTTGGTCAACGTGTACGAGCTCATTGGTTCCGATTAACAACGCTCCACCAACTGGAGGAGGAAGCGGTACAATTTTGAATACGTCACTCGGCAAACGGGAGACAGTGAGGAGTGAGGTAGAAGCCTTTTGCTGCAGATCCAGGGTAAAGATGGAATATGATACAACGTCCTTCCGGTCGATAGTTAAGGAAGTCGATCTGGCAACTTGAGAATAGAGAATTCCAAATGTTGGCTCTCTGTATTCATGCAAAAACTCCATATGAATTGGATGAGTTAAGGCTGGATCCAGTGCCGTCATAGGCAGTACAAACGAAGGTGCGTACGGCTTATCGTGTGATGTGTTTCCAGGTGCCGATTTTTGGGCATCACTAACCATGTCTGTGGAATCATCACCATTCGGTGTGGCATCATAATCATCCATGACGAGATCATCCCCAGCTTGGTGAAAGGGTAAAATGGCTAAACTGTGGATTCCAAAATTAAAGATTGCACAGTTTCCATTAGGATCCACCGTTAAACCGGAAGAACAACTCCCCAGATCAGGTACCCACGGGCTCATATGGCTCTCCTCGCCTTCATAGTAATGGATTGAGATAGTACTTATCCCATGTTTCTCCGGATCCCACTCTATCAAACTGAGCTTCGCATCCCGGCTAGAGACAAGGATTGCATCTCCGCCACTTTTAGAGTTCGAAATTCTGACTCTCTGAAGGCCTGTAATGGTACCCGGTACCTCATATTCTGCTGCTAAGACCAACTTTGCATGTTGTGAACGGTCATGTCGACCTTTCTGGTCTGGTTGTGTGCCTGTTGTTGAGCCATAGGTAACATTAACCAATGAGAATACCTGCAGCAAAGAGGTCTTCGCTACTATGAGATTATTGGAATTTGCTGATATAAAATGAGCAGAAGCAGCGTGTGTTACTCCTGATGGGAGCAGCAGCTCTGTATAGCATTGCATATTGAGGATAGTAGGTAGAGCTTATCAAACCACCATAACGGTTAGCAGGCGAAGCCGAGCGCACTCTTCCAATTAATGCGCTTCAATGAATCGTATTCCTAGTGCCCTATACCCAGTCCATCAGGCGTACGATCAAGACACCCCAGGGTCGAAGCTGATGTTTTGATGGAAGATTGAACTGATGTTGTCGTCTTTCTTTTCTGTTATTTGACTTTTGTTGCCAGGAACGGTCACGTGCTGATCGCTCTTTTTGTCTTGGCAGTGAATATAGTTATTTGACTTCAACGAAGCTTGGTCGATTATATTTAATAACAATAACTAGTAATAATATTAATTAACTTGATAACGATGAAAGATTCCAGAATCTTTCATTTAATTAACTAACTAGGTTTCTATTGCTCTAAATTTTAGGCTTGAATTTGTCTCCATGGCTGTGCGGTTGCATCGCCCCATAATATCGAGTTTACCGGAGGAGTCTGTGTCTCTGGCTTCCGATTGACCTTCATCTTTGCTGTAACTCTTCGCAACCAGGTGCATCATTGGTCTTCTTCCTTGACCTGGCTTCTTCCTTTAGCTTCTTGTCATCATCTCTCTTCAGGGAGATATGAGGCATAAGGAAAAATGCAAGCATGAAGGCCAACCCAGCAAGGGCCGAACACAGTATGAAAATCACCCGGAACCCCTTCTGGTACGCTGGAATAAGGACAGAACGAATTCTCTCGACTTCCTCTGGACTCTGCTTTGCCAAGTAGTGGCTAGGGCTTTGTGTTATCTCTTTTGTCTCGGTCTCTGAGAGGAGAAGGGATGAGAGCGAGGATAAGACGATGTTATTCCTGCATTATTAACCATCTGAGTTTCGCAAAGTTTTTAGAGGGTACGAACTTACAGAATTGTTCCGGATACTGCTAGGCCCAGCGTAGCACCGAGGTTTCTCACAAAACTGAAACGGCGGGCATTCGTCAGTTCCAACAGGCCGGAAGACTAGTTAGTGCGAGAAGAAACTTACTTGCGGAACGACGTCACAACTGCCATATCCCTCCTGGGGACACCGGCTTGAATAGCAACCAAAGACCTATTTTTCACAGCTAAGTTAGCATGATTACTCTGATATACGAAAACTTGAGAGTGTTGACTAACGGTTGCAGTGTGTTTCCAACTCCCACACCAGTGAGTATGCCATACCCAACCTGTTTACCAATCCCTGACGATGTATCAAGTGTGGAAAATAGCCCCAGTCCAATGGTCCAGGCAAGCCATCCAAATAGGATGCATTCTCGATATCGGCCAACACGGTGGACAACAAGGCCCGATAAAGTGCTAAACAATGCTGTGTAATGAATTAGCAGGAGTCCACCAACCGCGTAACACAATGGCAGGCTATCTGCTTACTTTGGATCAGAATAATGGGTAACAGGAGAGCTCCTGATTTGGAAGCCGAGTATCCGTGCACAAGTTGATAGAAAGTCGGGATATAATAAATTTGCACAACGAAATTCCATCCGTTGATGAGCATAGTCAGGCATGCACCATTTACTATCTTCACACGGAAGATATCCATTGGCACAAGGGGATAGTTTGCCCCCCTCCACTGCCATAAAACGAAGCACACACAAACAGCAAAACCTACAGTGATCGTAGAAATCACATGGGCTGAATTCCATGCATACTCACCTCCTCCCCATATTAGTCCAAGGAGGAAGACGGTAGCCCCAGAAAGGGCCAGGAAAACCCCGACGAAATCAATAGCTTTTACCTTGGTTTTCCAGTCGCCGTCAACTTTCCGAAGAGGCATGAAGAATAACACGCAAAGGGTTGTGATTATTGTAAGGGGAAGGTTAAGGCGGAAAATCCACCTCCACGAATCCTGCGACATTGAAGATAGGGCACCTCCAATGACAGGCCCGATGCCGTTTGCTAAAGCGACGACTGCTCCCAGAATTCCCTGGTACTTGCCTCGTTCTCTCAGTGGTACCACATCACTGACAATCATTTGGGCGACGTTGGCGAGTCCGCCTCCACCAATTCCAGTGAAGGCGCGAAAGATAATCAACTGAATAGCGGTTTGAGCCAGGGAAGAAGCTAGGGATCCAAAGAAGAAGATCGCTAACCCAACGTACAATACGACTTTCCGAGACCAAATGTCGGAAAGGCGTCCGTATACCAGCTGAAAGCAGGTAGAGGTCCTGTACCTAAATCAGCCACTGTATATATTCCGAGAAGTCAACGTAGGATATATATTATACTCCTTACAGGAAAAAACCACCAGCTATCCAACTTGTCTGGATACCAGCATTCAAATCATCTCCTATAATCGACAAACTAGCTGCCAGAGTTGTCTGGTCCATCAGAGCAACCAGGTCGACGCTGGCGCATGCTAGGAATATCTAAGAGGAGGTCAGCATCTATCCTCAATCACACAGGAGGTTCACTCCACCATACCGTTATAATCTTGCGAGTCGAGACGTAATTTGTCTGCTCGTTGAATATGTACATTTGCTTTTCCTTGGTCGGTGTGCATTCTTGTTCACTGTTTTCCTCCATGGTTTCGACAGCACTTCGTGCAATTGTATGACTCTTTCTCTGCACGTATATTAGGGAATGGAACCAGAGGCGGCTTGAACGAGCGAAGGCTGCCTCTTTCCCAGAACTCCCGTTTTACAGGAATGAAGTCCTCCTGGCTAGAAATATAATTAGTTCAAGCGGAGAAACACAGGAACAAACTGTAACTAACTAACTATCGAGTACCCTGGTCGACTGACTATTGCAAACAAGCAGTGGAGCTCACTCAGCCCTTTATTTATAACTATAGAAACCAACCAAGAAAAAAAAAAACGACCTTGAGGGCCAAATACCTGATAACTAAGCTGGATCGATAATAGTAGCCCGCTGGACGCCCTGGAGGAAAATAGAGACGAGTTCTTGGGTGATGTCTTGGCTCTGGAGTGAGTCCAAAGGTCCCCATTCACGGTATAGTGCTCCTCAAGAGATAAAGTAACGACCCCAAACATTGCGTCACATGGATATGACTTGATCACGGCAATTACCGTTTCTTGGGATGTGATAGGTTACAGTGCAGTGCAGGTTCTTTGAGTTCTATCAGCTGTCCGCTCTTGACTGGCATTTGCCAGAGGCAAGGAACACCAAGCCATTCCACAGGGAAGATAATAAAGTGAAAGTTCAGAACTACCTTGAGGGTATTTGGGAAGAAAAGTTCGTATATGCCATTCGTTCATGGTTGTCGCCTCCATGAAGCAGTATATAATTCATCAGATCCGTCGGAGGGATTTGCTTCAAGGATCATATTCCTTCCCTTTGACACCGTCCTACCTTCCTGAGCATTGTTGATTCAAGCCCATATAAAAATGGCGAACATAAACCCTCTCAATGTTTACTCTGGGCCGGACTCGATGAAAAAGTACTTCGACCCGGACTGCCAGCCACCATTGCCTCTGGTCGAGATTCCACAGGAATTAAACCCGTTTTATGACGATGGTGTCCGCATATATGCAAAGATGATGTCCATGCATCCTGCCAACAATGTGAAAGCAATTCCAGGTAAGCCACCAGTACCCGTGGTCCATACGGTATAATGCAGATGCTAAGGACGGTGGTTTCTATAGCTCTTAATCTCCTTGAGGCAGAAGTTGTGCCAGGGAAGACAAAGACCGTCATTGAGTACAGCTCTGGCTCAACAATCATTTCCATGGCGATGATTGCGAATGTGTTTCACGGCATCAACGATGTCAGAGCATTTTTGAGCAATAAAACCAGTGATGCGAAGATTAAGCTGATGCAGTTCTTCGGTCTCAACATCACTTTGTTCGGTGGTCCCTCACAACCAGAACCACTGGATGATCGTGGTGGTATCTTTGCTGCACAGACAATGGCCCTAGAGTCTGACCAAGTTATCAATCCGAATCAATATGACAATGACGGTAATTGGGGAGGCCACGTACGGTATACGGGACCCCAGATCTTCAAGCAGCTCCCAGAAATCAACGTTTTATGTTCTGGTATGGGGACCAGCGGTACCATGACTGGGCTGGGAACATATTTCAAGAAGGTTAAGCCATCCGTTTTGAGGGTGGGAGTCTGCACGGCACCAGGCGATCGTGTGCCGGGACCCAGGTCGTACGCGCTTATGTCTCCCATCCCCTTTCCATGGCAATCGGCAGTGGATGTCATCGAAGAAGTCGGATCTCCGGAATCGTTCTCATTATCCCTCAAGCTATGTCGACACGGGCTAGTGTGTGGTCCCTCAACAGGATTTAACCTTCAGGGTCTTTGCCAGCAGCTCCAAAAACGCAAGGATGCAGGGACATTACGCAGTCTTGCAGGTCCAGACGGAAAAATACATTGCGTGTTTCTCTGTTGCGATTTGCCGTATCAGTACATACAGGAGTATTTTGATAAGTTGAAGCCAGAGGATTTCCACCCGATAAAGAACGAGGCAAGTTCCCTTTCAAGCCACTCCAAGTTAATCAGCATTACGCTAACCATACGGGGTATAGAATCTCCGCAAAGTCGACCTTTATCGCTATGATGAGGCCTGGGAGAGTCATTTTGCAAAGATTCTTGCGGAATTTTATGAGAGGTTCCCTGCCAGTGGCCCTGTGTTTGGTATTGGGAAGGCAAGAGGGTTTGATGGCCTTAAGCTCAAACCAGACCACTCACGATGCGTAATCGACCTTCGAAAGCCAGCTGATTTCAAGCAGTGGCATCTGCCCCAAGGCATAAATGTTCCTCTTAATACCCTTGAAAAGAGCACCACGTCACCCTTTGCTGACTCCGCTGTTCTAGAGGCTCAATGGCTGGAGATTGAGGGTTGGTTCAGTCAGAGCGGGGAGAAGTCCGCCTTGCTGAAAGGACTGAAGGAGAATAACACTCGTGTTTTGCTAGTCTGTTACAGCGGAAACACATCGCGAGTGGCATGCAGTATCTTCCGAGCGAAGGGGATCGAGGCATGGTGCATCCGCGGTGGGTACAAGGCCCTGGCTGACCCCGAGTTGGCTCTGGTGGGGTTGCGTGACGCTGAGCCAAGCATCCCGAATGGCGTCCATCCCCAACTAAGACCCATCAGAATCAACTAAAAGAGCTAAAGTGTCAGAAACGACGTTATGACCATGGATTTTAAACGAACGTACTGGGTAATCAATGATGTTGATATTGCCGTTGACGTTGATTGTTGTTGATGGTGTCGAGGTTGAAGCTGCGTCTAACGCCAAGCCCAGAGGAGGGGCTTTATCGCAGTCCGAGCGCCTGCCAAGCCCCAAGAGAGTGATTTGCCAAGGCGAGCTTATTTCTCAAGATTTTTTTACGATGTCCCCCAAGTTGTTAGATGTTTGATAGACAAGTTAAATAGTGTTCATTGTTTATATTGAAAACATATATCTTGATCTGACTGCGAGTAGTTAACTAAAACTGCACCTGTTTCAAATGGGAATGAACGGAAACTTGCATCGTTTTCACCCTCAAATATGCTCACTGCCCAATAACTAACTATAACTAATTAGCAAGGCCAAATGTTGATCTGCTGGTCCACAGGTGAGCTCCCTTGGCTCCTAGGCCAGATTCAGTGCTCCACAGAGTATTTCTATGCTTTTATGCCGCATCTATCGCACATAATACTATTATTAGCTGCTCCAAGTGTACGCTTAAACAAGAAAGTTTAAGTGGCGAGCTATACTTGCTACTAAGTATTAGTTATCTAATTAATAAATAATATCTAGTAGCAAATACTTAATTATATATAAAAATATTTATGATATTAAATAATTAAAGATTTAAAATTTTATTTTATTAAATCTAATAATTATAGATATAAAACTAATACTTTATGGTTAGTAGTAGTAAAAATATTTTATAATTATTTAATTACTATAATAAAGTATTATATATTAATAATATAAATCTTAAGAATATTAATATATAATTATATTATTATTAATATAATATTTTATAGATATAAATTCTTTATATTAATATTAATTTAAGAAGTATTTTCTCTAAATACTTCTTTTTTTTCTTTATATATAAGCTTCTTTTATTTTAAGAAAGCTCTTTATTAGATATTTAATAGTTAATATTAGATATTTAATAGTTAAATCTTTTTTTAGTACTTAATTTCTACTAGATATAAGAATGGATAGGTTGGATCAAACTTGGGGAATTAGAAGTTTATTTATTATAGGCGTAGGTAAACTTATCTAGATAGTAGGCAAGCGAAAGGTAATATAAACTTTATCTACTTATCTATATAGGCTCTATTAAGAATCTTATTTAGGTTAAAAAAGAATAAGTAATAAATTCTCTTAAATATAAGATTTACTTATATTACTAAGTACTTACTAAATTTATATTACTAAGTATAAAAACTGGATAATATATAATATTGAACTTTATTATATTTATAATTATTATTATTTATTAAGACTTTTATATAAAGAGATATTTATATTATTAATTTAGCTTAATATATATTATTTAATAATAGATACCTTCTAAGCGAAGCTTTATTATAGAGAAATATAATAATATTTAAATGATTATAAAAATGAAAAATATAATAAAGTAGTAGCTTATTAAATAATTATTTATTATTATTATAATAATAGCTTCTAAAGTATTTAAAAATAATATATACTTAATTATTTTTAGACTATAAAATATTAAAAGATATTTAATATATTTAATACCTTATTTATTATAACTTCTAGTAAATAACTAAATAATAGGAGTATACTTTTATTATTTTTATATAATAAATATATAATAGATAATATATATACTTATAAATTATAATGATAAATTTTAGTTATTAGAATAGTAATATATTAGTAATATATTATTCTTATAAATATATAAAGCTACTAAGTACCTCTCTTTATTAAAATTAAATTAACTTTTTTTTATATTAGAAATTTAGTAAAGCTAATTTATTATAAGAATTTTTTTCTAGAAATTATTTACTTATAAAGTCCTTCTATAAAATATTAATAATATACTAATAAAATTAGAATAATTAAACTTATATCTTATTTATACTAGTTTATTTTATTATTTATAAAATTTATAATATATAATAATAAATTAGTAACTTACTATGAATTTTAAAAATACTAAATCTCTAATAAAAAAAGCTAAATTAAAAAAAGAATTAACTACTAATATAGGCTATAGTATAATTATTAAAAAAATTAAAAATACCTATATTAATACTCTTATAGTTAATATTAGAAAATTAAATATAAAATGGTAAATTAAAGCTAACTAAATATTAAATAAAATATATATCATTATATTATAAAAGAAATTTAAGTTAAATTTTAATTTATTTAAAACTCTATACTATATAAAGAGTTTTATTAGTAAGAAAAATATAGATTTTTTAATATAGGCTATATTTACTTACTTTATAGCTAACTAAGTAAAAATTAAGTACTTATAGTAGAAAAATTTTATATTTAAAAGATTTAAGTAAAAGATTAAAAATCTAATAAGTATAGATAAGTTAATAACTTTAAGTTAGATACTAAATAATTTATAGCTAAAAAATATTAAATTAATTAAATTTACTATTAGATAATATTAGAAGATTACTCCATTTTATAACCTTAATACTTAGAGCTCGCTAGCTATAGATGGAGAGAAATAAAGTAATAGAATAAATATTAAAACTCTAGATAAAAAGGTAAGTTAAATCTAAATTTCATAGATATTAGATCTAACTATTTATTAAGATTATATCTAGAGTATTAATCTATACTAAAATAACTTACTTAATTCTAAAGATATAGATATATTGAAATTAAATTAAGTATTACTTAATAAAGTAAATAATAAAAATTTCTTCTTTATTTTAGTATATAAAAATCTATAAGCTATACCTCTCTATAAATATAATAATATCCTTAGTAGTAAGAAGATATTTAAGTCTTAGATAGAGCCTATCTTTAGTATTTCTTCTAAGAATACTTTAAGATTTTTAGTAATATTATAATATAAAAAGTTAGTAAGATTCTTCTATATATTTATTAAGACTATATATAATAAGATAAACTTTAATTTTAGTCTAACTAAGGTAATTACTAACTTATAATATAATAAAGTAAATTCTAAACTACTAATATTTTAATAATATTAATTCTAATAAATATTAATTTTAATTTAATAAATTTTAGAGCTTCGTATTATTTTACTAGTATCTCTTTTTAGAGAACTATTATAAATATATTGGAAAAAATTATCTTATAGAATTAGTAGATATTCTAGAAAATACCTATTCTAAAAATGCCTAAAGTTTTATATCCTTTTTTTCTTTTTAATAGAAGATAAGAGCTTTAATAAGCTTCTCTACAATAAACTTTTTACTATTCTACTTTATTATCTTAATAATTAGAATCTACCTAAATTAACTTAGGAGGTTAAAATTTAAAATATATCTTATATATATTACTATCTATAATTTCTAAGAAACCTTTCTAATAAGTAATATATTATAATATATTAGTCTCTAATCTATATATATATAATTGGTTATCTCCTATAGTAAAAACTAAGATTAATCTAATAAATAAAAGAATTAAAATTTAAACTAATGATATAGTAAAGATAAATAAAGTTTAATAAGAATATAGTATAAATTTTATATAAACTCTTGAACTATATTATCTAGTAGACTAATAATTAGTAGATTTACCTCTAGACTATATCTAAAAAACTTAAGACCTTTTAATAGAAGACTAAAATTATAAAGAAAATTATAATATTAAATAATATCTTCAATTAAGATTAATTATAGTCTTACTATATTAAAATAAAGTTTATTAAGGAGCTTAGTAAATAAAATATAAAATTTAAAAAGATAAAACTAATATTTAATAGAAGTAAAAATATAATTAAAAGTACTAAAGATATTTATAAGAAATAGGCCTAAATATTAAGTAGGTAGCTTTTAGATGAACTATAAAATATAGTCAAGGAGTAGAAGGTTTAGATAAGTAAAGATAAGAAACTAAAAGATATAGTAGATATTACTATCCATAATTCTTATAATTATTAGATTAAGAAGCTATACTAACTTTTTTCTAATTAGACTAAGTTCTATATAAAATTATTAAATGGAAGTATAGTAAGTATTCTATAATAATTAACTATATTAATTAATTTTATAATTACCTTTATTAGTTATAAGTATTAAAGATTATTATCTAGATTATAGGCCCTTACTTAAATAAAACTATAAAATAATTTAATAAATACTATTTAGAAAAGAATTAAATAAAATATTATTTAAAGGTAATATATAATAATCTTATTCCAATATTTATAAAATTCTTAGTTTAATCTAAAATTTAATTAAATTTTTAATAAATAGGGTAAAACTATATTAGCTACGCTCTAATATAGGAATAATATTCTTAAATATTTAAAATTTCTATAAATTAAAATTTTTTATAAATATATTTAGTCTAATTTTAAAATTTTTAGTATACTTATATTATATAATTTTATTAAATATTATTTTTTAAAAATCTAGATATATAAGTATATAAAAACTAAAAAGAAGAAATTTAAGTAATATATTAATAAGGTTGATTCTCTTAATTATTAAATTTATATAATTTTCCCAAGCTAATTTATTCTAAGCTAATTTTCTTAATAAAATAACGAAACTTTAATATTATGGTATTTAGCTTATAGATTATAGTGTTCTGATAAATATTAATAATATTTTAAAGTCTACTAAATATTATTATTTAAATATTATTATATTTAGTTTTATAAAAATTAGAACTAAGGACCTAAGCCTTTTATCTACTCTACTAGATAGAAAAAAGAATACTATATTCCTAAATTTTTATCTTTATAAACTTTAGAAATTAATTAAAAAGTCATATAATAACTTCTAAAAACTTATTCTAAAATACCTTTAAGATATAGCATTAAGTATAAAAATTAAATATATAAAAAATAATAAGAGTAATATTATAGCCCCTAAACTAAACTAAAAAAATATACCTATATTTGATAATAGTGAATCCAATGATTATACTAGTAATAAGGAGAATAGTAATACTAAATCTAAAGATAAAGAAAATAATACTAATTCTAATAAGAGTAGTAATACTAAATCTAATATTAAGAATAGTAATACTAAATCTAAGAATAATAATACTAAAGCTAAAAATAAGGATAATAATACTAAAGCTAAAGATAAAGATAATAATACTAAAACTAAAAATAAGAATAGTAATACTAAAACTAAAAATAAGGATAATAATACTAAATCTAAAAATAAAAGTAAAGATACTAAATTTAAAAATAAGAATAAAAATATTAAACCTAAAAAGAAGAATAATAATATTAAGTCTAAATATTGGAATAATAGTACTAAGTCGAATACTAAGTATATAGCTACTAAGGAGAATTAATAATATATTTAAATATTAAGTATTTTAAAAAATCTATATACCTCTTATTAATTTAAATAATTTAAAACTATTAGTAGCTTTATTAAAGTCTATAATAAAATTATTGGAATTATATATTATTAACTATAAATTATAATATTCTCTTATTTATAAATTTCAATTATCCTTTAATAAGTAAAAAAAGGCTAATTAATACTTAAGCTTATAAAGTTTTATCTATATTTTTTATTTTATCTTAGTAGTTTTAATTGAAACTTAATATTTATATTAAAATAAGCTCCAATCTTTATAATATTTATATAACTAATATTTTTAATAATCGAACGAAGTTTTCCTTAAATATAATATATAGTAATTAATTAATTCTTTTTTTATTTCCATATATATTATCTAAACTTATAATTCTAAAAATAATATAATAGGTAAAAATATATATAAATTAATTACTCTATAGAAAATATCCTTAGTATTATAATTATCCACTTTGAAATAGTAAAATAAATATAAGTACCTAGATATTATAAATATTTTAATTTAGTATTTCAATATTAAAAAATAAACAAAAAATATTATTTTATTATTCTTCTTTAATAATATTTCCCTTTTCTAAGATATATATTCTATTAAGGAACTAGCTATCTTATTAGTATAAATAAGTTAAGTAGGAGTTTTAAAGCTTACCTTTCTAATATCCTTATTTCTAATATAGTATATTTATTATATATTAATAGTACTCTACTCTATAATATACTCTTAATAAAATTTCCTCTTAGTAAAAAGTTAACTTAATAATCCTTACTAGTACCCTATCCCCTATATAATATATTAATTTTAAATTTTATAAATATTAAAATAGAAGTAATAGAGTTTCGGAAGTAATAAATGTATTATTATATTTTTAGACTATATTTATTTTATTATATCTAGAATATATTTTTAAATAATTTTTCTTAAAATTTAATTCAAATATAACTAACTCTACTTTCTTAAATTCTCTTAAATATTAGAATATATACTAATATATAGATACTCTAATATTGAAATATTTCAATATCCCTAGCTTATATAGTATTATATATAGTAAAATACTTAATATACTTAGTTAGCTCTAAGAAAGAAGAGTATACTATAATTATTAAATGAGGAACTATTATTAAGTTTTAAATTTATTTATTAGCCTTTCTAATATTTACTCCATTATTTACTAGCCTAACTTATAATAAATATAGATAAAATACCTTTAATAAATATTTAAGTAAAAGTAGCTTAGCTAGTCTAAATAAAAAATTATTTAGATTAGAATAATAATTAATAAGGTTATATATTTTGGACTAGTAAAATCTAGAATGGAAGTTTTTATTTTAAGGTCTCCTTTACCCTCTATAGTAAGTAATATAATATAAAATATTATTATTACCTCTACTATATAAAGAGGTAGTTATTTTAAGAATTATTCTTTAACTTTGAAAAAAGCCTTATTCTAATATAGAAAAAGAAATAAAAGTTATTTACTACTATTATATACTATTATTATATTTTACCCTTAGTAGTATTCTAGATAACGAGGTATACTAATATCTACTTTATATATAATAATATAATTATTCACTAGTCTATTTTTATATATAAAAAGTTATAATAGTAAAAGTTAGAGAATATATAGTAGCTCCCCTTTTTACCTAATTTAAACCTAATAGAGGATATTTAGAGCTAAATAATAACTTATATTTAGAATAATTATTAACATAAATTAGGCTTAAATAATATTAAGTAGGCTTTAATAATAGTATAGAAGGCTATTCTAAGTAATTTTTTATATAAGTTAATATAATTAATAAAGGATTAATATAAACTAGTTATTATGTTAAATAAAAATTTTGTTATTAAATAAATTAATTTATAGAAGTAAGATTATTATTTAGAAAATTATAGTAATAATTATTACTATAAATTAAATCTTTATAATATAATAAATCTCTTAAATATTAGAATCTAAATTAATAAATTAGTAAAAGGATCCTCTAGTTAGTTATTAAAAATTAATCTATATTAACTTTTATATTATTATTTACTTAATATATATATTTCCAGCTGATATTATTCTTTATTTTAGATACTTTATAATATATCTAGTTTATATAAATCCTATATTTATTAGATTAGTAGATAAAACGAGGAAGGTATAGAATAATATAGGTATTAGAATATTCCATCTATTAGTTATCACCTACTAGCTACCTCTATTCTAAGCGACTATATTTTATTTAAACTATAATATATACTATATCCTAATATTTATCTTTTTCTAGAGGCTTTATCTAACTATAATTATTAAAATATTTATTATAACCCTAAGCTCTTTATATATTAAGGTAATTATATTTTCTCTTCCTTCTAATATAAATTTATTCTCTTCTACTAGTACCTTTTATACTAAAGCTATATCTAATTTAGATCTATATAGATCTTAAATATATAAATAATCCTACTTTATTATATAAGTATAACTAGCTAATATTTATAGAATATAATAATTAAAGAATCTACTATTATTTCTAGTACTCTAAATAAATAAGTAAAAATAGATAATAAATATAAAGTAATGAAAATTAACTATTTAATAATTTATAGTATCTATACTAAATAGAATTCAATTTTAAATTTTATAATTATAATAATTCATAAAATTATATAGTAAATTATTATATTATTAAAATTATTCTAGTAGAAAATATAGGAGGCCTTCTACTACTAATAGAGGAGAATTATTTAGAATAAGAAGTATTTATAATACTACTTCTATATAATAAGTTGCTTCTTCTATATTTAGTAGTTATTTATAGAAGGAGCTAAGTTCCTATTTAGAACTCTAATTATTAAATATAATTTATATATTATAATATTTTTATATATAGCTATACTTTATTTAATTAGTATAAGTTCTTTAATTTATTATTTTTAAATTTCCCCTTTTTATTATAAACTTATACTTTATATTAAAATAATTATAGAGGTATTTACCTTATAGATAAAATTTATATATACTTCTAAATAATTTAAGGAGTATATTTTAAAATTTATCCTTAATTATTACTTATTATTTATTTTTATTAATTCATTTTTATTCTAATAGCTCCTTTATTTAGCTATTAATAATACTTTACTTCTAATCTTATTATATTATTAACTTATATTATTCCTTATTAAGAAGGTAGAAATATTAATATTAAAATAGTTTACTAACATCTCTCCTAATATAATAATATTATTTACCTTAAACTACTAAATAAGCTCTAGTATATATTTATTTATAGCTATTATTTTTTATTATATTAATAAAGATTAGAAGGTTTGTAAGCTACTATTAAAATTTACTCTTATTACTAATATTTATATTAAAGACTAACTTACTAAGGTAGTATTCAAAGTTCTTATTTACTATAATCTTATTAATAAAGTACTATTTATTATAGTGGATAATATTTTAAATAATAGAATATTATATTTTAGATTTATATTATATATTTAAACTTATAGTACTAATTAGTCTAGCTATAATTCTAGCTTAATTAGTATTCTATTAATTAAGAAGTATATTCTATATATTCTATATATTATTAATTTAGTAGTAAAGGTAATCCTAAAGTTAATCTAAGTAGAGCCTTCTAATAATAAGGAGATTACTATATAGAACTCTTTAAATTTATATATATAGAGTAATATAAGATTATTATACTCTTTTAAAAAAATATTATTATTTATTATTACTCTTTATTAATAATTCTAATAATTATTTATTTTATAATTCTAATAATTATTTATTTTATAGATCTATAACTTTTTTATATTTATTACTACTAGGTTAAAGAGGTTAGATCTCTTTAAGAAGCTATAAACTAGTAGAGAGGGGGGGCTATTTCTCTTTTATTATAACTACTAGATATACTAGAATTTAATACTCTATATATTTACTTATATTATAGAATTTTATAATATATTTATACTCTTTATCTAATACTAACTAGATAATAATTTATTTTATCTATATATTTAAACTAAAGAATAATTCTAGCTAAAATACTTTTTTAAGCTTCTTATTCTATTTTATATAGTAATATTTAGTATTTTAAAGGCCGCTAATCCATTAGTTAACCTAATTTATAATATATATAAATACCTCTATAACTATTTAGATATCTCTATTAAGAAACTTAAAATCAAATATATTCTATAGAAGATAATATTATATATTAGAATTAGAGCTACTTATAAAAAGCTATTAATATACTATACTTAAATAAATAAAGCTTAAGGATATCTTTATATAATAGCTACTATTTTTAATCTAAAATTAAAACTATAAATATTTAATAAGGCCTTATAGAGAGAGGAAGTTAAAAATCTAGGGGATAAGTTATCTAAAGTAGATATTAACTAAGTATAAGAGTATTAATAATATTTTAAAAATATCTTCTCTCATTATTAAATATAATATCTAGATATTATTATATTTAAATATATATATTACTAAACTTTTTTTTAATATCTATATAATAAAGACTTTATATTAAAAGAATAGAAGAATCTATAAAGTAAATCCTAAGAAGTTATTATTTTTAATAAAATTATAGAATATTTTAATAAAAATAAAATATTATAATTCTTCTAAATATAAAATTTATATATTCCAATATATATAAGATTTAGAAACTATTTAAAATATATTAATCTTTAAGTACTAGAACGTAAACTTTAGGTATTTTCTAATTCTTTCTATAATAACTTATAATATTTTAGTAGTTCTACCCTCTATTATAAGTATAAAGTAGTTATTTAATATTATTTATAATATAAACTACTTTCGCTATACTAAATTTAATCTCTCAATTATTTAAACTATTATAGTAAAGTTTATTAGTAATTATCCCAATAAAAATAAGCTTATTACTAATAATCTCTCTAAAGCTAAAAACTCTACTTCTATAGTATCCCTTTATTATATATAATACCTTAACTAAGTAATAGAGTCTACTATTATAAAGTTCTTAAATAGAGAGTATATTAGTAATATTAAGGATCTACTTCTTTATTATTAATTAACTATACCTATTAATAAGGAAGAGGAAAATAAATATAAATCAACCCTTTCTGGTATTTAAGTATATTATTATAGTAAAGAAATACTAATCTAATATTTACTTATCTAATTTTAATATTCTTTTCTATTATACTCTACTTCTATATTTAGTAATAATACTAATTTTATTATTAATTATTCTTTATATATATTTTAATTATATCTTTTATATTTTCTATATATTATATCTATAGTATTATAAATTT
>NW_003315126.1:0-84185 GCF_000151505.1 Trichophyton verrucosum HKI 0517 | reverse complement strand
TAAAATAATATTATTTAAAATTTATAATTTATAATATTATTTAAATTTCATAATCTATAATTTATAATTTATAGCTTATAGTATTATCTATAGTATTATTTATAGTTTATAATATTATTTAAATTTTACAATTTATAATTTATAGCTTATAATTTATAGTATTATTTATAATATTATTTAAAGTTTATAGTCTACTTTTATTATTAAAATAAATATTTAAATAACTTAATTAAGGCTTAGTAATAGTAAAATATATATTAATTAGCTCTAAATTATATATAGAATAAATCTAGATTAGTTCTAAATTAGTTCAGAGTACTTTTAAAAATAGTACTAAAAAATAATACTATAAAGATTATAATATTATTTAAAATTTATAGTATTATCTATAATACTATTTATAGTTTATAGTACTATTTAAGCTCTATAGTCTATAATCTATAGCCTATAGTATTACTTATAGTACTATTATTTAATATTATTTTTAAAATATATAGTTAAATAGCTTCATTAAGACCTAGTAATAGTAAGGTATATATTAATTAGCTCTAAATTAGGTATAGAATATATTTAAGCTAGTCTTAAGTTAATTTAGAGTACTTTTAAAAATAGTACTAAAAAATAGTACTAATATTATTTAAAGTCTATAATTTATAACCTATAATACTATATATAGTATTATTTAAGGACTATAATTTATAGTTTATAGTATTATATATAGTATTATTCGAGATCTATAGTCTATAGTTTATAATATTACACTATAGTATACTAGGCTATAAGTAGTTAATAGTTAATATATATAGCTAATTAGTTAACTTTAGTATTCTACTACTAAGCTAAAATAAAGTATTACTTAGTAGTTATATAATACTATATTAAAAGTCGATATAACTTCTAAAAATAGATAAAATAATAATAAAGAAAGGTAAATAGATAATTTAAAAAGTAGCTAAATAGTCTCTAGAGGCCTTATTTATCTACTGATAGCGAAAAAAGTAAAAAAAATAGATAGAAGGGGGTATTTTTAATATAGTAATACTTTTTATAACTACTATAGATAGACTACGCGGGCACGTAATTCGGAATTGTACAATATTGATGACAAAAGGAAATCAAAATAAGGGAAACGCAACGATGATACGCAAATAAGAGATGCAGCCTAGTAATTGAAAATACAAGAAGGAAAGTAGGAAATCAGGGGACTCGTAGGGGATAAAAGGTAAGAACAAAATACCTCCCTAGATTATCTCCCAAAATACCGTGGCATCGTACATTGGTATTAAAAAAAGACATAGATACTGCTTTAAGTATCCTGTTAGTCATCTTTGCGTATCAGCTTCTTCCTATCAGTTGAGTTCCTCGGAGACACATCGTCATCAGACCATCTGTCCATGTCCTCTCCAACGGCGAATATAGTCTCACCATCCAGGGAATGGCGAGCTTGAGAGCCGGTATTTGCCTTTGTACCGGCAGGAGACCTGCTGGTGCCACGCCCGCTTGGATTCTCGACAGCATCTTCCTCATCCAACGAGCTGGTAACGGAGCGGATTTCAAAGCCGTCATCGTCTTGGGCGAGCTGTAGAGGGCATTAGCAGATGACGCAAATTAGAACGAGTATATAAACTTACCTCATCACTCATAGCGAACCGTTTATTGTTGGCAGTGGGCCTCCATAGGTATGATATGTATGCTATGTTGAACAGATAGACAATGTTAAGCCAGCCATCCAAAACAAACCATCTGCTCTTCCACTGGGCAGGAATCAAATCGGACACATTTGTGCTCGCAAAAACAAACGAGTTGATGAAGAAGAATGCAAAGATAACGATTATGCTACCCAGAAGGCACCACCAAAGTTTCTTATACATCATTGCCTTCACATGCTGCTTCCTGCTGACGAGGTCCTTCATGGTAGCACTCAGGGAGTTAAGGGTCCAGACATAAAATGCGGTCAGTGAGCCTGCGAGCGGAAGAACAACTAAAAGGACCAGTGGACCGGCGCTATCTGGAGTAATGGAGAGACTGGCGACAGAATAGATGACTCCAAAGACGAAGTGAGTAATGGCAAGAATACGGACGTAAATCATGGTTCGACCGAGGGATGGTTTCACAACTCCATAACCCATGCAGACAATGAGCAGTAGGAAAAACGAGAATGAGTTGCGTCCAGCGCTTAAGATAGACACAATGACCATTAGAACTTTGCAAACAGCATTCGCACCGTATCGGTTTTGGTAGTCTAGTTAAGTTAGTACTAATGAGCGCAATTGGAGATGGATTCGTGCGTACCATAGAAACCCCATGTGATAAGTTGCTCAACAACCAAGAATACGATAATAGCAGTGATGTAATTTTGTACGGGTACTGTTGACATAGTTAGAATAAGATCAGGAAGCAAGGCAGAGCTTACTCACGGATATCATGACGGTGCTGGGCATAGAGGAATCCCCAGAATCTAGGCAAAATGTGTTAATAAGGGGCCCAAATTTGAACTTCGTGCTAGCCGGGAAAACATACACTCCCATCAGAGCATATAATATAGTCAATCCACCGTAAAATGCCAATTTCGGAACCTGCGTAGCGGGTAGTTCTCCGTAGGCGTTTCTGAAGGTCACAACTCCTTCGTATTCCATGTCCGTATAGGGATACGTAGTAACACAATAGAATCCAGTCTTCGATACTGGGTATTTTATTGGTTTGGGGTCGGTCATATTTATGGCAAGAGAAATGAGAGGGGACTTTGCTTTCTCGGTGGCGTTTGGTGCGAGGATAAAGGAGCCAATTTCCTTTTCGGTGCAGAGCTTCGCTTCAACACTCGGGGGTCCGCATATCAGCTTTTTTTGTATCTATTTTAGTTAGTTACGGGATCTAAGGTAGAACACAGCATTTATGATATAGGGGAGTTTTCTTTTGAACTGGGTAGGAATACCGATCCGTCCTTCGCTGTCAAGTCACGGCCAATCAAAGATTCATCTTTCCATTCGAATATAGCCAAGCTCATAATCGGGTCCTTCTTGTCCTTAACGGCCTCCATCCTCAACAAGATGAACGGGTTGATATCGCCGCCCCAAGACTTTTTCCCGTACATTCCAGAGCATTGTTGGCGATTGACATTGTCCTGTGTCTGAGGATGGAATCGTTAGCTCGATGATTAATTTGATAACAGAGCCATTCTCATATGACTGCATTGATGTCTAACCAGTTTAACATCATTTGCAAACACGCCAGTTGCAAGTAAGGCACCGAACCAAAAGGCGCTCTGCTGCCACCGCATGATTCCGGCTCACGATGCTCTCAATTAATTTCCAGCAGCAATGGTCAGAAAAATGCCCTTGAACCCGTCAAGGGCTTGGATATATCGAATATAAGTCAGGCAAAATAATCTGCTGTCCTTGACACAATGCTCATCATGCGACGCGCGATGGTAGGCTCAGTTGGAACGGCAAATGCTGAAGCCTTTCGAAGGTGTCAACTTTTAAAGCTTTAGACGTTGCGATGGTTTGGGCAAAAGGAGTATGACGTAAGCAGGGACCTCGGAATAACACTCATAGTTTGAACTTTAAAAGTTTTTTGATAGACGATGACATTTCTTTGACAAGAGGATGAAGATAGAGCAGCTTTTTATTATTTTTATAAAAGCACTCTTAAGGGCTAACATGGATAGCTGTGCTGACTGCAAGAGGGAGCCAGCGTGTCTGGCTACTCGAAAACGCCACCTATGCCGGTAAGTGATCAACTACACCTTCAACAGGCTCGCGGGGTGATAGCTAACTAGCGTCACAATCTCACTGTGAAAAAGGGAATGCTTTATTAAATTTATTCATACAAAGGCTCGGAAAAGAATGGATAAGTTTAAGGACGGGCCAAAGGACAAGACGCCGACCCTTCTTTTACCGCTGTCGTTTGGAGTCTCGTCACTGTCGCTGCTTCATTTACTCGACGATCAACTCGCACACCAGCGAGGGAACGAATATAAACGAGTCCCCTACAAGCTCCATATTCTCTCTGTGCAGTCGCCTACCTTGGATGCGCCCGAGGGGTCAGACACCACTAGGCTAGGGCTTTTGAGGTCTGCCTTTCCGGAGCACACTTTTACGGAGATTCCTTTCCATTCTATCTTCCGGTACGACAAGAATGTGGCAGAGTTTATGCTGCAACATTCTGCTGGTAGTGAGATAAATAATACATCAATATCGGACGAGGATCGGCTTGAGGCATTCCGTTCTTCGCTTTCCACAATGACCTCTCGAGCGGACTTTGATGGTGTACTGCTGAGAAAGTTGGTTGTTTCCTTTGCCAACTCTGAAGGCTGTGATGGTGTCCTCTGGGGTGATTCAGACACTCGACTTGCGGCAAAAACACTAGCAGGAGTTGCAAATGGTAGGGGAACTGCCTTGCCTTGGGAAGTATGTGACGGCCTTACTCCGTGGGGAGTGCATTTTACATTTCCTGTCAGAGATATTTTCAAGTCGGAGCTAGTACAGTATGCGTCTGCTCGGTTCCCTGATCTGCTTTCAAAGATAGGGTCAAAGGAACCCAAAATTCTCAATGAACAGGCAACAAAGAACATGTCTATCAGTGAGTTGATGACGCAGTACGTTGAACAGCAGGGGGAGAAATACCCGGGTGTCATGGCGAACATTGTGCGGACAATCGATAAGCTACAGCCGTCGCAATTACACTCCGGGCTACAATGTGTTTACTGTGGAGTACCCTTAGAATCGGCACAGATGGATCCCGCGACTCTCAGCATACTTGAAGAGCGCGATCTCACAAGTGATAAGGACGTGAACAGCAAACCTACCTGTTATGGCTGTGCAAGGACCTTTCTCGATTTCAAACTTCCAACTCCTTCATCCAATAGCTGAAATTGACACATGGCACAGGATTATGTGAATTTTTGGCTACCAGAATCGCAGGGAACACGCCCTAAGGGCAGACCCGTATGCAATGGAGTGCTAAAAGGCGGCATAGCCCCAATGACCTTGATTAAGCACTAAGCTGAGGTCTCAAATTGCGTGTCTAATCACGAGGAAACCTATGGGTAGAGTGCTTAATCCAAGCTCTCCGTGCCTAATAAAAGCAAGTTTCATCAAAATGAACAAATTAAAGGTTGTATAGGTGGTATCTCAAAATAAAGAAGGGCAATGCTTGCGAAAAGAAAAAAGCCCAAAAAGGAACAGAATATACTGCGGCAAAACTGAGCGCAAGAAAAGTTTCTCTCTATCGACGATGGGACCGTGATGTGTTTGATCGCCGGTTCTCCCTAGGCAACCTTGCAGGCGAAGGCCTCTGAGGTTCATCATGATGCATTGTTGGCTCGGTATTGTTGCGACGCATTGACGGTCTTCGGCCACCTGAAGTAACGACCGTTCGGTTTCCCTCTTCCAGCCGTGCCAAGTTATTTTGTCCTTTTTCTTTCAGATAGCTCTCCAACAATACAGCATTTCGGGTATTGCATTTATACAGAGCGTCTAGGAGGTCACCGAGAAAGGGGATTAATCCAACAACGAAATCAAAAAAGACATTGAACACCATTTGCAATTGAAGGTTTGTAGGAAGGCCGCCCTCGACCTGTCTGCATGTCATGACGACCATCAGGGCAAAGAGGGCATCGACAATGTCTCCGAATCTAGGTTGACAATCACAATGTCAGTAATGTATTAGGAAAAAGAGGAATAAGAGGAGGGGGTCCATCCTTACGCAGGTACGAGACCGATCACACTTCCCCATCCAAATCGTATGCCGCAAAAGTTGCATAGAGAGAGGTCCAGTCTGTATGCGCGTCTTTTGACTTTTGTGAGTATCTTTGCATCATGAGCGGATATGCCTTCGGGGGCAGCTCTGCGGCGCTTTTTCATCTTCTGCTGCCCAAACATGTTTGTAGCTGGGACGCTTTCGAAGTAAGGATCCTATGGTGAAGAAAGGTCTCTGGTTAGCATATCTGCACTCCATGGTTAGACAGCGGACGAATGAAGCCAACTTACCTCCTTGCCAAAGTGGTTTTCAGCAGACTCTTTTAGCACCTTCTTCGACAGTGCTCCGATGATATAGGATGCCATGGTGACTGAATTCTGATGCTGGAAGCGGAAAGGGGGTCACGATTGGTAGAATACGGCACTTCTGAGATCGCAATGAGAAGATATAGAGGGCGAGATTAAATCGGGGGAAAGGAAATATGTACGTGAAATAGAAATAAAAGAACAGGAATACACGAAATGAAAGGAAATAAGTCAACGAGCGATCTGAATATAATGGCACGGTCTTTGTGACTGCTTTCAGCGGCTAGCTTGGTGAATGCGATCAGTCAATCCCTTCGTTAGCGCCCCTTGATCAGCATCCAGAGCAATCAGCGCGAAGAATGGGACATCTCGACGCTCAGAGAGGAGCTGTATAAATATATGCCACCCGCACCATGGGGCAGTGTCAGAGAACTTGGATGCGGAGGGCCCGGCGAGCAATCCTATTGATCCATCCCGCTTGCAAGGACCTTCTCCTGGGCGGCAAAGACGCAACCTTTGAAGAAAGCGAAGTGGACGGACCAACGTCATACCGCTTGGGTGACTAAGCAGACGCCTACAAGTATTACATTAGGTAACACTTCATTCACCAGCCACAGGTGTGGCTCAGCAGGTCGAGGCGCATGCTGTAATTACATAAGCAGGGCAGTTTAACGGCGACGTCCAACTTTCAAGGACGACCTCAGGCACCAGCGGACGGGAAAGACCGAAGACGAGGTGGAAAATAGACACAAGCAGTCGAGCATTTTCGCGGTGACATCTGTTTTGTATCGAGCAAGCGCACGCTCCTATTTCGCTGTCTCTGCGCAAGTGAATACGTTGTTCTGACGAGCCCGGGTTTCACTTGTAGCTGACTGGCTCGCAAGCTCGAACAGCTCAGCAACCTCCAGCTCCAAGTCCGGACTTTACGCCCACACTATCACACTTTGCACACTCGGGAATGCATTATTGCCCCAAGAACCATGACAGAAATCAATATGCGACTAGAGGACTGTAAGGAATGCTGCCAAATGGATGTTCAGAGTTCGTGGGTGTCAAACTGATGATACATTTATCTAACAGGGCTGGATGACCTCTGCGTTCGGTTCATTGTAAACCTCCCAAGGGAAGAACTCGAATCCGTTGAGCGAATATGTTTCCAGGTCGAGGAGGCTCAGTGGTTTTACGAGGACTTTATTCGGCCGCTCGACCCAAACCTGCCGTCCCTCAAACTCCGCGAGTTTGCCCTGCGCATCTTTCAACACTGCCCTCTCATGTCGCAGTGGTCCCATTATCACCATTCAACTGCATTCTCAGAGTTCCTGGCATACAAGACAAGAGTTCCTGTACGTGGGGCTATTCTTCTCAACCAAGAAATGGACGAGGTTGTGCTTGTCAAAGGCTGGAAGAAAGGGGCAACCTGGTCGTTTCCTCGTGGTAAAATAAATAAGGAAGAAAAGGATCTGGATTGCGCTGTCAGAGAGGTTTACGAAGAAACTGGCTTTGATATAAGAGCTTCTGGCCTAATAAAGGACGAAAAGAATGTCAAATATATCGAGATACCAATGCGTGAGCAGAATATGCGACTCTACGTACTACGAGGAGTACCCAAGGATACCCACTTCGAGCCCAGGACGAGAAAGGAAATCAGCAAAATAGAATGGTATAAGCTCTCTGACCTTCCAACGCTGAAAAAGAACAAGCAGCATGAAAATGTACCTTATCAAAACAACAATAGGTTCTACATGGTTGCAACCTTTCTTGGCCCTCTCAAGAAGTGGATTGCCAAACAGAGGAAGCTGGACCAGGCCCGAATCTCGCATCCTCATATAGCCATTCAAGAGGAGATGGGCGGGGCGATAATAACTGAAGATGAAGGAACTGAAGACCACCAAGATATAACGGAAGAATACCCGACCCATCCCGCTCCAACAATGCCAATTCTACCACCTGTTCATTCAGATTTACCTGAGGTGTCCACGCCCCTTGATCCGACGGTCCATTTGAAGCGCTTGCTTAACATTGGATCAGCGACTTCTACCGCCCCTACCAAGCAACCCGACTCTGACCGACAACATGAACAACAACATCAACATGTTTCAAATATTGATAAAGGAAATGCCCTTCTACAGTTACTTAGGAACGGATCTGAAACCCACCCCCCTGAAAACCCACCCCTTGCGCCTATACCAGTACATCCTAGCAGAGCACTTCCAACCATACATTCGCAGCAAACAACACCACAGCCAACTCCTGGTCAGGCCTTTGCTCCTCCCATAACACAATTTGGTACCGGAAACCAGTACCCACAGCATCCACAAAACCAAATAAGCAATCAACCGCCATATACCTATCCAGAACAGAAATCTGCTGCTCAACCCCGGCATGAATATGTAGGGCAGGCACCTCACCAAATGCCCCATGAGCCAGCTAAGCCGCCGTTTACTGCTTATCCACCACCGTTGCGCCAAATTGGCACACAGCCACCAATGTCCAGCACTCAGCATGTAACTCCGCCTTACCACCGTACTGGAGATCCCCAGTTTGCTTCAAACCACCAAACATTGCAAACAATCCTGCCCTCCGTGCCTCCAGCAAATGCGTTGCCTTTACCAAAACTTAACAGCCACTCTCTTGCATTGCTTAGTGTCTTCAAAGGTGATGGCGTTAAGAACACTGCAACTATGCCAGGCTCCATACCCGCATCCCCAGTTGAACCATTTCCACAAAATGATGCAAAATCTCAGCACAAAAATCAACTTCTGAGAATGCTAAAGCAGCCGAGCGGCTCGCATCTTCACAATGGCGGTGGTTTGCACCCACCGGGCCGTGTTGAGCTTGCGACTCAGAATAGCCCGAGGATCCAGGGGCAAACAGGAATGCATCCTCCCGGGCTATCTCTAGATAGTCAAGCTAAGGCGCCAGTAATTTTGCAAAATCCACATCGACCCAGGACCCCTTCTCAGCCTACTGTAGGGAAGACAGCAGCCACGTTATCCGCACCCTTGAATCTGCCTAATTTTGAGGGGATTGCCAAGTCACCACGCAGCCCACGCAGGGAGAAGAAACATACTCCCTCTCAGTCATCAGCGATGAAGTCAAATATCAAAATACTTCCTCGCCCAACATCAAATAACAATGAGGGCGTACCGGTGGCAGTGAAGGCCAATACCCTTTCTCCAGCCCCTAGACCTAACGTCAAGCTTTCAGAATTAACCAAACCATTTAAGCCCAAGATTCTCCGTCGTCCAGACAAGGATAATCTTGATGCGTACCTTCCTACTTCTACGGTTACCGTGAGCGCTTTCTCAAAGCCTGAACCACCACCGGTTAGTGATGATGAGGTGGTGCAGAAGAGTCTACCGCAACCACAGTTTGATCAACGACCAAGTCAGTCGGCTGCACAGAAAGAAACACTTCTTTCTCTCTTCAACAAAGATCTTCCACCTCAACCCACCAGTATAAAGCGGGATATAACAAGGCAGGCTAAATCTCCAGCCCTGGTTTCTCCTCCTTTCTCGACCCTTATAAGCCCTGTTACCGATCCACTCAACAGCCCGAGAGAGGCTACCAGGGAAGGTGGATCTGAGAGACGGAGCGGTGCAACGTCTCCCTCTAACCAGGCGTTTTTAATTGGATATCTAGAGGATGTTGCTACGGGCAAGAAATAGATACGAGATGTAACAAAACTCGTTCAGTGGTTTGCTCACTCTTATGTTTGTACTTATACAACATCTCGTACAGAATGGATAGCCTGGCTGGCGACTCTCCCTTTTAATATCAGGATAAGGATAAATATGCCATGGTTATGGAACATAGGCCGCGCGAGGTCATTAAAAGCACTAGAGAGCTCTGCCGTGCTGTATAACAAAGCTCCGAGTCTTGGTTATAGTTAAGCGTTGGTGGCTAAATACAAGTTGGGACCATTGCGCAAGCTATTCTTATGAAATTTAGCACTCAACGTCCATCACACTCTATTTAAGCACAGGGAAACCATTTCTAGAGGATGGAGCTATCAACTTCTTGTACGAGGACTTTCAACGTGATGATGACAGAGTGGCACAATCACCTTATACATACGTAGCGTGAGAGAGGTTTATTTCGCTCAGTGAGTTTATGTGCCTGAGCGGCATAATTGCCCCTGATAAACAGACCGTATCCCTGAACTGGGAATGGACACATGGAAAGGAACAAGAACTGTAATATACAGCCAATTCCGCCCCGTTGATCCTCCCAGTTTATTTAGATGGCGGAGACTGATTATCAGCAATCAATAGCATATTTTGCCACATGATAACCATCCCTTTCGAGTATTGATCCGACGATATATCGTATATACGAAAGTACTTAAGAGCAGTCGTTCAACCTGCCTTCTCTATATATCTATAAATACCTCCCTCATTGCATGCCAATATCTCCGAGAGGGCTTTCCTGATAAACGATTAGACTTTGCCAGCTTCTATAACAGCCCTCAACCCACAACATGAAGGCCTCATTATTTATCCTTTCAGTACTTTCAATATTTGCTTGCTATGCAGCTGCTGATTGCTGCTATACCTCCCGTGACAATGTGAGAATGTTCCGAGGTCCTTACTCTCCTTTCAAATTCTTGTTCTCATTGGTTTTCAAATATAGATGTGCAAAGATGGAAAGCCAGGGAAACCATACTGCGGAGTCGGAGGTAACAAGTCTCCTTATTCCAGGAGAGGAGTTGATAAAGGGCCTTTCTAACACATTGCTCATGGTAGATTGCAACTTCATAGGCTGTGATTGTCAAGGAGGATGTCGCTAGTTTGACGGGTATAACTAAAGCTGCCCAACGCTGGGCTGTTTGGTGGCTTCCTCCGGGGGTCTGTGAACACTTGATAATTTTCTGTGTTATTCTTGTCCTATATCTTCGAGATCTTATGTGGAATTCGCTCCAAGGACCCTGGAGTTGTTTTGGGATTGTATCTTTAGGTGTTGTCGGGTTCTGCTAGGGTAATTAGTTATTTAGTTAGCCGGGAAGACCACACAAGTTAACTAACTAATTGATCGGGACAATGCGAGTTTTGATTTGAATAACGGCATTTCGGATGTACGTAAGGAATATTGTGTTATGATCTGACTATTTCCTTGATAATTAACTAGACAAATGGACCCTATTCATTTCTCTCGCTTATAAAGATATTGAAACAGGTCGTAATTTTGTTTAATTAGTATCAAGGTCTGCCACTACACCAAAAGGAGTGAGCCCACCCTAATGGTAGGAAGAGCTGAAGTTGAAGTTTTTGACACAATCCCCCCCCCCCCAGTCATAACGTAGTTTATGGCTGAGACAGGTGGACTCCTCACAAGCTCTTTGGCATAGAAGAACACCTATTCTAGCTTTTTATCCCGGAATCTCTAATGGTAGACTCGATATTTGGACTTGTGCACTGGCGGCTTCTTCTTGTAGCGCTCCTGGAACTTGCTGACGACTTGGTGAAAGGTGACTCGGTCTTCACCTTGGGGATTGGTGTCTTCTCTATGGATCTCCAAAACACGTGTGTACATGGGGTCGATTTGTTCGTTGGCCTCGATAAGGTCGTCAATTGCGGATTCTTCATCCAATATACCGAGTTCCTTCACGTCTTCATAGGTATTCTCCCAATTTTGAAGCCAAATACCAACGTCCTTCGCCGGCGGGTCCTCCATTAAAGACTTCCAACGTTGCCTTACATCTCGTCTTCTCTCCGACTTTGTTGGGCAGAGGCGTTCCTTTAGCTTTTTAAAGATGACGTGGGAGTGTTCTTCTAGCGCCAGACTCGTCATGATAGGGTGTTGTACGCTACATACTAAGTGGTATCGAAACTTGCATAGTGCATCCTGCTCCTTATCGTACTGGTCGAATTCCTTGTCTTGCTTTGCGAGGTCTAATTCGTACATGGCCCACGTTCTGGCGTCTGTATCCTTGGGTGGTCTTGTAATTGGTGCAGGTTCCGTTCGGAAGGCTGGTTCTCCTTCTAGGTCTGGTCTTACTAGGTCCCATACTCCCTCTGCCCTTCCGAAGTCGTGTATTGCTCGGTACCAGACATGCCAGTCCTGTCTGAACCTCAGGATAGGGACACTGGTGGTCCTTGTGTCTTCGTCCATCTTGCTAAGGTCATATGAGTCGTTGGTGCTGCTGTTCGAAATTTGCAGTCGGCGTGAGGAGAGTTGATACGCGATACGTCTTGTATGCCCTATCGAGTGTCAGCCGGACTCATAACCATCAAAGTCTGCCACTACACCAAGAGGAGTGAGCCCACACTAATGGTAGGCAGAGCTGAAGTTTTTTTGACAAGTAACCAACTAGTTATTGCTGTTTTTAGTTTAGTTAACTAACTAACTTAGTTAACTAAGATCGATAAGATCTGGTGAAGGCTGGGGGTGAAAACCGACAACAACTTCGGTATCTAGAGATAGTTATCCAAGCCAACACCCGTCAATAGCGAGCTGCAATGGTGCAAGGCCTTACTTCAAGCCCGATTTGTGGGCGATGTCTGTTACGCACTCGTCGTCAACTGTTAAGAAACCGGATATACTCCCAAATACGCCACAATCACACGAACCCTCCAGCACCACCTCCGTCGGGCTACTCACATCTAAACAATCGATCTCTCATTTCCATCTCTGGGATTGATAGTACAAGCTTCCTTCAGGGCTTGATAACACGAAACCTTTCGGTTCCGAAGAATTCTCCCCCGGTTACCTCTCCATTCTATGCGGCCTTCCTTAACTCCCAGGGAAGAATTCTTAACGATGTCTTCATATACCCGTTCGAAACTGCCAGTTCCCCTGCAGGTGAAATGGAATATCTGATTGAATTGGACAAGGAGACCTCTGAAGGCCTGCTTAAGCATTTTAGAAGGCACAAACTTCGCTCAAAATTGAAGTTTCGGGCGCTTGATGACGGAGAGCGAAGTGTTTGGTCGATTTGGGACGATGGAAACACGTCTGCTTGGCATGAGAGTGAGGCCTTCAAAGAAAACAACGCCATTGTATGCCCTGATGGTCGAGCACCCGGCATGGGATACAGAGTCATTGCCAGTGGAGGTAAATTACCCTCACGGATCACAGAAGCCTTCCCAGGCGATGAAACCTCGATCGAGGCCTATACGCTACGCCGAATGTTACGAGGAGTGGGAGAGGGGCAGATTGAGATGCCTCGAGAATCTGCCTTACCCATGGATAGCAATATCGATATCATGAATGGTATTGACTTCCGTAAGGGTTGCTATGTTGGCCAAGAATTAACCATTCGTACGCACCATCGGGGTGTAGTACGCAAGAGAATTCTGCCCGTTCAGCTTTATGAATCTACCAAAACACTGCCCACTTCAGATATGCCAATTTATGATCCAGACACGAGTATAACACCGCCGCCTTCTGGTGCTGAGGCTAATATTTCGAAAGTTGGAGCTAGCAAGGGCAGAAGTGCAGGAAAATTCCTGAACGGTATCGGGAATGTTGGACTGGCTGTATGTCGTTTGGAGATTATGACGGATATTGCCTTAACCGGTGAATCTACGCAGTATGATGCTAACCAGGAGTTTAAAATAACCTGGGATTCTACTGAAGTGGGCGGCGCAAATATTGCAGATCAACCCAAGGTAAAGGCATTTGTTCCTCCTTGGATTAAGGAATATATTCTTAGTGGTGGTGCACGACATCGTCAACCGAAGGCCTAAACAAAGCTGGACGTGGAGGGAATGGACGTTGGTATGTGAACCTCAGGTATGGGACACAAATACCAACTGTACCTCAAGTGATTTTGTAAGAGCTGTGTATAATTTGGCGCCTGGATAAGGTTGAATCCTCGTACTCTGTATAATAGGAAGTAGAAAGTAGAAAAGCTACTAAAATATAGAAGATTGAGATTGTTCTTTCTGTATATTACAAGAGCGGGAAAGTTGTTTAAGATCTGCTTTACGTTATAATATATACATATAATCGCTGAAGGCAGCGGTGTGCTGATTTAAGTAACGGGTAACGAAACCGAGGTAGAGTATAATTGTCAATTACCCTTTGGGTAATGATAGTAATAGGTATATAATTTCATGAAGGGATATTGAACTACAAAATGAAGTTGCTTGAGCATTATGCTAACACCTGCTTCGCTTTATTTTCCCTCCAGGCATCGGCACCTTAGAAGGGAGTCCCAGCCAAGAAGTGTCCATACTTCTTGAGTAAACCATTCTCCTGGGGATTCTTGGGGATTGATGGACGGCTCCGGGCAGATATTTTCGGAGGACGTATCAGGAGGGAAATTCAACGAAGTCCCGAGCGATGTATCATCAGCACCAAATATGCCTTTGAGAAGGGTGTTTTGAAGCTTTGTTTTAGCATTTGAGGCTAAACTCTTTTCTCGTCCACAGTCAATTGATTCTGCTGCTACTTCGGTCGTTTTTTGGTGCTGATCCATATATGAAATCGCTAGCTTTAGAAGCTGTATTAAATGTTTCGAGTTCCAGACTGCAGCTAGCTCTGCGATATCAGGTGTAGGGACTCTTATATCATTATAAGCAGTTGTTAGGTATGCAGGAACGGTTAATTTGAGATTAGGAGTCATTGGCTCTGTAAGGGGCGACAAGTCTTTGAAAGTGAAGAAACCGAGGACCATCCCAACATGCTCTAGGATCACAAAGGTGAAACCTTCTAGTAAATCTTTGTGCTCAGGTTTTGCCGTATCTAAAGACCCAAACATGGTACATGCCATGTTTGCGAAACAGCCAAGTATATTCTCGACCTTTGGAGCAGGTTTGATGCAAGGTTTCTTCTTTTTCTTGTTGGATCTGGCTTTTGATTTCTCACAAGATTGTGCTGCTGACTTTTCGTATGTTCCCTCAGGACTTGCCTTTAGAAGTGCATACTGATATGACTGCTGCATTATTCGCTGGAATAATTTGGCGGAGTGGTAGACAATGGATTTGGTGCTTATGCCTGAATCAAGTAGACCTGATGTTCTGCTTAACCCTTGTAAGATAGAGGGGAATATCACATTGAGAATTTTGGAGATGTCTTGTATGGAAAACTTAGTAATTTGCCTGCCTCCCTTTGCTGCTGGCTTTTGAGCTATTTCTTCCCTTACTGCCGTGAGTAAAGCTGTTTCCAAGGCCCTGCATACGGATTCTATAGCCAGCACCATAGACTCGGGGTTTGTTTTCTTTCGAAGTAGAGCCTGCAAAGTGTGGAAACGTCGCATTAATTGTGCAGTGACTAAATTAGATTAGCACAATGTTACGGCAAAAACGATGTCGGGTACCCGTACTGCCTTCACAAAATTCAAGGTTGCTAAAGCGGTAGTTTGGGTGTATCTTATTAGACGGCAGGGCATATGCCTGTGATTCAATGCTCACTGTTTTTGCTCTCTTTTTCGGACGGGTTGATGACAATGGCTTGGGGTTAACCTGGGCCACGCTTTGCTTCTCCACACTGACGGATGCATCCCATTTATCTCGTAACAGACGTGCTTCATTGCGCTGCTCCAATTCATATATTCTGTCTAAAAGCTTGCTTTGCGCAGCTTCCGATTTCTCATATGCCTCACGCCAGAATCTTGTGCTGTCAAGGTGAGATTCTAGACAGGCAGGTTCAGGCCAGGGTCTTTTCCCGGCAGCGATGTAGGCTCTGAGATTCAATATATGATCTTTATAAAAATATCTTGTTAGAAAAACCAGGAAGGTAGTGCATCCCTAAAGGTATGGCTAGCAGAGTCGAACCTCGGATGTTCGTGTCTTGGGGTTTTGACTTGACAACAGCCAGCGCAAGTGCTATTTGAAACTGCAGGGGGCAGCTCTGGTTAACTAAATCCATGGATTCAGCCTTTATTCCCCGAACCAGAGACAGGAGGTACTGAACAAAGTGGCAGATGGATGTTGAATGTCGACAATTTGGCGGGAGAAAGTCGGCATATTAAAAAGGGCTGGAGTACACCGCCTTTCCGCATTGGGACGACTACCGGTGGCAGATTCACATCTTCGACGCTGGGAAATAAAAATCATATAAAATGAGGTTTATATTGGCCAGTGAATATCGTATCGGGCATTAAACACGGAACAGAAGGGTATAATAACTAAGGACGGCGAAAAGCTCACATCCCATCCCCATGCAAGTCCAAGGCTCTGGTTGTGTTCGCGGTTGGATTTGTTCTTATGCAACGGGACCTACATTTGAAAGAGCTGAAACTCTAGCAATAAATATTAGAAAATTTCAGGATTTTGGGGGTGATAATATCTTCATCCCCTTCTTCGTCCCCAGTCTCCATGATGTACCTCAAATATACATACGTATCTACGGAGTAGTGAGGTGATATAAACGATTTGAGTTTGCAGCTCCTTAACTAGTTAGATTCGAGAAATAATGACTAAGCAAACTCTAGGTAGTTACGATTGAGGCTCTGCTGAAAGACGACTTTCTTCGAGATCCAAATATTTCCAACTACAACCAAACGCAAGAGCTGACTGCGCACGTTGTAAGCGTACTTCAAGCTCTCACAAGTTGTAGCCGACATCATGGCTCCATCCGACGATCTAAAGTCGCACGCTGCGTCTTCTCACGACTTTTATGGCCTATTGGGTCTCAACCCTACCGCCGTCGACAGCGAAGTCAGACGAGCATACCGAAGGACTGCTCTCAAATACCATCCTGATAAGATAGCAAATCCTACACCGGCAGATATTGAAAAGTTTCATCTCCTCCAAATCGCATATGATGTTCTTTCTGAACCTCCTGTCCGACAGCTATACGACAATGCAAGGGAAGCTCGAGAACGGAAGAAGAGGGAGAATGAGTTACTCGAAGGAGCACGGAGGAAGATGAAGGAGGATTTAGAGGCAAGAGAACGAGGGGTTAAACGGCCGTGGGGTTTTACTGGATCCGGCGGAGATCATGACGATTTACAAGCCGCAGATGATAAACTGGAACAGGAGATCAGGCGGCTTGCAGAAGACGGGAAGAGAAGACGACGGGAAAAGGAGGAACGCATGCGGAGCCAAGTGTTAGAAGAGGAGGAGAGGTTGGAAAGAGAAAAAGAGGAACCAGAGGCCAAAAAGCAAGGAACGTCTAAGAATGGTGCGACCCCTATCAACGTAGGCGGAACAACTGTGCCAGAGATAGATCGAACTGTAAAAGTTCGGTGGATAAGAGAGGGAGTCGGCCTTGATATGGATAAAGCCAAACTAGAGTCATTATTTTCGACGTTCGGCAAAGTGGAGAGTGCCTTCACGTTGAAGGATAAGAGACAACGGGTGGGTGACCAGCGAGAGAAGAAAACTGTTGCTACTGGTGTTGTTGTCTATTCCTCAGTAGTTGGTGCTCATGCAGCTGTTGAAGATCGATTCAAACATAAAGGCGACGCATGGGAGGTCATCGAATCTGTGGCTTGGGCATCGAACAAACAGCCGGATTGGGATGCCTACAGAGCTTCTTCTCCTGTGACGACAGATATGCACAGCAAGGCAGAAGCGTCAGCCGGCGCAGCTGCTTCTGAACCTGATAATTTACATCCCCCATCACCCAACAGGCCGAAGCGATTCACCATGGCCGACTTAGACCCACGAAAGGAGAAGTCGGAAGATGTCAACAAAGTTGGGAAAGCTCCTTCATTTGGATCCTTCTCATCTGCAAACGCTAAGGGGGGTTTTGGTGCAAGTGGCCCAAGTCTAGAGGAGCTCACTTTGATCCGGTTAAAAAATGCTGAGAGAAAGAGACTCGAGGAACAAATCCAGAAAGAGGACGAGGCAGCTGCCCTCGCTGATGCCAAGTCAGCGCAATGATATGACATATTATATTTGACAATCTGTATTGTACATTACTGATTTCATTCTGCGATGATACCCATTTCTTTTAGTTATTATGATAGAATAGACAGCCTTGAAAATGACTGACGGATTCAACAATGTAAACTGATGACATTGATCCGTTGAATTAACGACTGCGTGATGCATAGAGTTTAACGCCATATATGATGGTTTACCAAAGGGAATGTCCTTTCAACCAAACTGCCCACACAACTGGGACAGCCAGACCCAACACAGAAAACCCAGCAGTCATCTCCACAACTGCCCATACCCATAAGGTGCCGAGGGCCGGAGTCTTCTTCATTGCTGCATAGTAAGACGCCTCATTCGCCATAGCGATTAACCTCGATCCCAAGAAGACGGAAAATGTTAGAAAGATGATATTGTGAGCTGTTGGCGGGAATAGAGCAAGTATCAGAGATTTTCTTGTTGCGAGTTGTCCAGAGGTCTCATTCGCAGTTTTCTTTCCTGATCCAGGATATAATGAAAGCAAGGATATCTTGGGAAAAGTGACCATGTGTCCGTGGACGAAATGGATAAGGAGAGTCATAACTGGAAAGGCCACGACCAAGGTTTCGAAAATTATCCTATCAAATTCGATTTCCTGGGCGAACTGGTGCGCGGCAAGGAATGATAAAGTAAAGTGAATACAGGAGAGTGACAGGGAAAGGAATATGGTATCCGCCAGCGGTGGTAGTGACTCGGAGTTTTCTAACTCTGCTGTTGCGGGTGCGGTCTCCGGTGTATCTGGAAGTGGGGAGTGAACAATTTCACCGTCCGCATTCATATGGACATATTGCATTTTGGGTGGAGTTTTCCCATCATTAGACGATGTTTGTCTGTGCTGCGATGTCAGTAGCTCTGCCTGGCGCTCCGCAGCAATTTCATATAATGTCTTATGGCCTGGAGACGCCTTTTTGTTGTTGTCAACAGCAGCAAGGGGTATTGATGGACCATCGGAAGGCTTTTTATTCTGACGTCTGGTAGCCATGTTGAATAAATGTATTGACAAAAAGCGTATATTATTAGAAAATAAATTATGAAGTGACTTATTGTGTTATAAGGATCATACCAAAGATGCTGCCCAGTGTATTGCGTCGATATCGAGGTAATGCAAAAAAGGCGAAGTTGGAGGTTAAAAATACGATTACATAACACATAAAGCACGAGATTAAGTTCACGTGACATGCAGATGGGGAAATTAAGTTCAAATGGCGGGAGCTAGAATTAATAAGGTTAGGTTAAGTTTTGCTAATATTCCATGACTAATTAGGCACGTGACTTAATTTATTCACTTACATAATCATCCGAAATGCGATTTCGTCAAAACTTCGCACGGCAGAAATGACAAAAATTCCAGTACGGAGTACATTTATTGAAAATAAAATTATCTAACCTCAAGCTGGCCGCCGGGGACCGTGCAGGTGCATGAAGAGAGGAGACAGCAAGGGATTGCATGCTGCAAGGGCTTCCGGTAACCGAACTAGGTTTATAAGATCTGCTCATTTTGACTAACAGCTTACAGTTAGCGCTTCATCGTCACCCCCTATTCCTTTTCACAAAAATAGATACAACCACCAGGTTAATGACACGTTACATCTTTGCGCCCATCCTTGTTGCTATTAAGCCGCCGCTACGGCGCTTCTCCTACGCATGAGGATCGCGTGGGAAGTTTTTCTTTGCGAGTAATCGTTCCGTTTTGAGTGTGGTTGTGCAGTGTTACTGCAATGCAGTATTGGGTGAAGCTACCCAGTTGAATGTGAGAAAGCTACCAGATCGCATTGCATTATCTATGCTACGGAAATACATTTCTGCGATTCTACCGCATGCAATTGTCTCTTACTTCGGAAGCTACAACTGGAGACTCTTATTTTCATATATCTATCACGAATTGTGCGTCAACTAATATTCTCCATTGAGCGTTTTGAATATCACACATTACGGAACACAGAGCAGCCATGAACTCTGCGTTTACATTCCTTTCACTTGCCATATTCCCTCTGGCTCTGTTCATTTTCTGGACTCTGTCAGCAACGGGGCCGTCATCACCCCTTGGACGTGGATTTCCAACCCTAACCAATAAACGGATTTGTCTGCTGATCGCCCATCCGGATGATGAGGCTATGTTCTTTGCGCCGACCTTGCTAGCCCTTACAAAGCCTGAGCTGGGGAACCATGTTAAAATACTCTGTCTAAGCTCTGGTATGTGCGCTCTATTAATGGTCCTTGACTCAGCATCGGGATGGTTTCTAATTTATCAAATTACAGGGGACGCTGCTGGCCTGGGACATATTCGCAAACAGGAACTCCAGAAGAGCGCACTCCGGCTTGGCTTGCGCAATGAATCGGATGTTTTTATTGTAGATGATCCAAGCCGGTTCCCAGATAGCATGACTGCTACCTGGTCCGAAGAAAATGTTTCTGGCCTCCTTGCTTCTGCATTTGCCCCGCAACTTGCAGCCCAAGCATCATCTCAGTTTGCACCGATGGCCACTATCGATATACTTCTCACCTTTGATCAGTCGGGTGTTAGCTACCACCCGAACCACCGGTCCCTCTACCATGGGGCACGCGCATTCTTAAAGACTTTAATGCGTGGAAATTCTAATCATCCTTGCCCTGTCACCTTATATACCCTCACTTCAACAAATTTGGCAAGGAAATATATAGGCGTCTTTGATGCGCCAATAGCTATGTTAAGCGGTGTAATAAGCAATGCATTCGGAGGCTCTGGTGACAGGGACACACTTTCAACATCACCGTCCAAAAAAACCCAGGAGTTAAGGGGGATCCGCGAACCACCTCCAGCAAACAGGTTACTTTTCGTCAATTCTGTAGACGATTGGCTTTCTGGATGGAAGGCAATGGTGTATGCACATAAGAGTCAGATGGTCTGGTTTCGATGGGGATGGATTACGGTAGGGAGATATATGGTAGTTAACGACTTGAAGAAAGAACTTGTATAAAAGGACCCTTGATTTTATCTTATACCTGAATACTTTAATTGGGAAAGCAGTCCAAACAGCTAATTTTGTCGTTACTCTTTATTGGAGACTACCTCCTTAGGTAGTGAATTGCATTTCGTATATAGCTATCTAATTCTATCCTATGTATAATAATACCAACGAGTCGTGAGGAGAACATAGAGAATAATGTTCCTGGAAGAAAGTGATAGTGTATTCCGCTGTTATAAATGGCATGTATATCACAAAACAAGAAATACAAAAAGGGGATAATATACAGATCCATAAGTTGGTATACAGTAGTGCTAAACAACTAAAAAAGTGGTATACATAGCGTGCGAAGGGTGCAGCCAGTTCAACATGCACTGCAACGATGATGGACACTTTCAGCAATGAAGGGTTGCCCGAACTGGCCGATCGTCTCCCCAAAACTGTGCTGGGTCAAATTCAACCATTCCGTTTGTGATATGATAGCGCACAATGCGAGGTAAAAATATTTTCCATTCATTCACGGTATTTGGGAGTCCTCTTCTTTCCCAATCGTACTTGGTACCGGTCCAACGCCTTCGGAGAAGCATGAAAAGAGCCCAGGTCTGAAGATAATCAAGTTCTCGGCACGTGGCCATATGGACGACTTGAAATCGGTGGTATAAATCCCAGTAAGCCTTTGGGGCAGTGGGTGGAGGTGTGAGAGATAGGGGGTTGACACGACGTAGGCTGCTTGTCGCAGTCTGTTCTAGGTTGGAGCTGCTCTCACTAGAGGGACTGTTGTTTTCGAGTTCTAAATCCTTCCATGCTTGGATGAGCTGTTTTGCCAACACTCGCCTTTTAGATAGGGTCGTTTGAAACATTTTTCGCCCATCACGCATGAAGCCCTCGGTGGGATCTACCGCTTGGCGGCTCCAGTTTAACTTCGTCAGGATATCGTACACTTGTAGCGTAGGTTTCATGTTGTAAGGTTCTGAAGTCATCGTCTTAAAAATCCCAATCACGGAGTCTTTAGGAATGTGGCCGATCATATTGTCTTCTGCATTCTGTCCATATCTGTTGGTGGAAAGAATGTAGGACCACACAAATAGTTCCATCCAGGTACGTTGTGGTATCGGCACATTGTAATTCACGGAGATAAAGTCAACCAATTGTAGTGCAGTGGGGATATCGTTGTTCGTACAAAATATATGAGCCACGGCAAGTAAAAGTTCATCGGTAGGGTGTAAGGGAGAAGATGGGTGATAGGGAGTTACCGGGGGAAGATCTTCTTCTCCCTTTTGCAAACGGTCAGCATCAATGTTCCAGACGGTTTTCAGGGTATCCTTAACAGCTGCAATGTCCCATTCACGACCCGATGCTATCATCAACTGAATAAACGTGGACTCGTTGGCGTCCAGACCATCCACTACCATGTCTTTGAAGAGGCTGTGTACTTCATCACGCACGCCGTCCTTTCCCGTCTTGTACCCTCTATATCCCGGATTACTGCGTTTGAAGCGTCTTTTCCTGTATATCCAGGGTGTTGATCTCAACGAGTGGTTCTCCTTGGGAATGAAGGCCATGTTCCAGACTTTAGCCTCCATGTAGTAGTTATAACATAGGACATCCGGCGAAATCCCATCGGCGATCATTTCCTCCCATAAGGTATTAGCCATAGCCTCATCTCCCATGGAACGAGCGCAGTCTAGTAAATGAGTATATTCTGCAAGCCCTAGAGTATGTCCAGCACGACGCCGTGCTTCAACAATCGTTCCTAGATTTCTAGCAAACCTATCGAAGATTTGCGCGAGAGGCTCGACTTTGGCGTACTCTGCGGCAGAAGAATGGAAGCTCCGTTGGATTTTCCTCCATGGTTCAACGAAATATGCTGGAGATAACAACCGGAGAGCTTCTATGAAAGTGGTAGCAGGCAATTGACGCATGATATAGTCGTTATTTCCTGGATCAAGGAAGATGGCCATTACTTTGTCCGGCTGTCCTTCTAAAAGAACGGCACGGATATACTCTTCCCGTTTCCGAATAGCGTCCTGAGTTGAATCCTTCCTCTTAGAGCCAGGAGTCTCAATCTCCCAGGCATCTTTATCATTGTTGGACGGCAAAGAAGTTTGATCAGTGTCAAATGAGTTATCCTGGGGCTCTTTCGACTGCACAGCGGAGTGCACGAATCTGGTGGTTATAAATTTCCATTTTGGTGTGCTGGATTTGCTGGATGGGCGTAATTTTCGAAGTGAAGGGCGGGAGGAGGAGTGTATAGCTTGCAGCTGATTCCGTGAGGCCTGAGAGTGTTTAATGCTGGGTCCACGCGCGCCATTGAAGCCAACTATCCGCCAGCTACATGACGGGCATATGTACTGGGAGACGAGGTTCTCGCCTAGCAGAGTTGTGGCACGCATTAATTCACGACGACGCTTTCTCCATGAAAGCAGCGGGCAGAGAAGAGAACACAATGAGCAATCGGGGATTCCGTCTCCCGGACAGGCTTGACGAGATCAATTGCTGGCGTGGAGCAGGCCAAAGACCAAAAGATACCAACAGCGAGGAGAAACTGCATGCGATGTTGAAGAGCTTTTTGAGTTGCCGCTTTTGGATTTTTGCTGGAGCGGCGGCGCTAGTCCCTTTTAGGCCATAGCTCGTCCTGCTTATCTTTTTGTGCTTTTGCGGCTTCAAGCAGGAAGAACAACGAGAGAGACGAAGAAGAGATCCAGTCTGCGCTTCGACCTGGGCATTCAGCGGCGCAGTTTACAGTTACGATGGCAGCAGTAGACGACGATGGAGCAGCTCCCTCCTTCTCGGAGCCGTTGGATCTGGTTCGCCTGTCACTCGACGAGGTCGTGTTTGTGAAGTTGCGCGGGGACCGCGAGCTCAAGGGCCGGCTTCACGTACGTTCGATTGTCGATTGGATTATATTTCTATGATGAAGGAAAAAGCAGCAGCGGTACTGACATCATATTATTGTCCAGGCCTATGACAGTCATTGCAACATTGTTCTCGGCGACGTGGAGGAGACCATCTATATTGTTGAAGAAGATGAGGCCGGAGAAGAGACCATTAAGGTATATATCGAACCCACCGCTAGAGAAGGAACGGAATTAACTGTTTTTACAGACAATCAAGAAGCAAGAGGAAATGCTGTTCGTCAGGGGTACGTCGCGTTATTCCTTAATTTTCTTTTCTTTTTTTCTTTACTTCTCGACTCGTTTCTGATTGTATGACTGTACAATAGGTGACTCCGTTGTATTAATATCACCACAGTCTCCATCAAGTTGATAGGAGCGGAGATGGTGACAAATATCAGAAAGCAATGCCGACGACGGACGGCCGAGGACTCATGACTATGAAAATGAGCAATATCGGTTCTCACAGGGTCCGTGTTGGGACAGCCTACAGCTTCGAAGCCGTTAGTAACTCGTGGGTGAGACTATGTTCATATTCTCTAGAGTGGACGACCGGGGAAGCAGCCCCTGCATATGGCTCATCCATCCAAGGCGATCGGCCATTTACGACGAAAGGCATGGATAGTTAAAAGACATACAAATGAATAACGATATAATAGTTGACATCTAAACGTAAAGACGTGCCAAGTCGAAAGTCGGCGTCCTCTTTGGGGAGCCTCACTTTTTTTTTGATGACTCAACCTTGAACTGATGACTCTCATGGCTCGACGTGCTGGCGCTTCCTACAACAGACAACTCGCATCTCATCACAATATAAATACTCAGCCATACACCCACGTCTCTCTAGTGGAATCGCTCACTCTTATATCATCTTTACTTCTTATAAACCATGTCTTTTTAACCCATAACTACTAGCCACACCGTCCTTTACAGCGTTCACACGGCGAGAGAATGATCGTACGAATACGACAGACTTGAATCCACTTGCGCTTAGTCGCACATTATGATATCTTACGATAACTCCTTTATAATCGCGAGTTAAATACCATGACTCACGGAGGACAGCAGAAGTTGACAGCGGAGGAGAGGCGCAAACGGGAGCAGGCATGCATCGTCCCCCTTTCATGCGCCTATACGGTTCCCTAGTGGGAATACAGTTTACCATATCCAGGCCAGCGTATCTAACATGTCTTCTCCGCCTAGTCTCTGAGCGAGTTTGCCGAGTATGTTGAGAAGCAGCAGGAAAAACGGTACCTTCGTAGCCAAAACCGAGATGGCTCCGTGGCCCCAAGCGACAGCGGCTATTCTACCACAGCCATATCTACCGCTCATGATGACCACTCTGAACTCGACATTCTTGACCAGCTTGGCTTGTCAGACCATCCCTCTAGTGTTCAGCTCAAAGACTTGCTCCTTGACAACTCCCCAGACGCGGAAAGCAATATTTCTCGGATAACCAGCGTCGTGAAGGGACGGCTAGAGGAGGGACAGGGCGAGACTATATTTGACCTTGGACAAGAAGACAACGGTGATTGGATGGGATTCAATAAGGAGCAGTGGAATTATGCCCTTGATCGTCTACGGCAGGCTGCTCGCGAGCTCCGGGCTGATTGTCGAGTCTTGCTGACATACAATGTTGGTGGTCCGGAGGAGGCTGAGACGAAGAGTGACCGCATAAAGTGTGCTTACGGAAAGGTGCTGATACGACAGGCTCCTGAGACGGTAGAGAAAGTCATTGAAACCCGAATTGCAGTTGTTGGCAATGTCGATGCTGGTAAAAGCACTCTGCTAGGTGTCCTGGTCAAAGGAAAACTCGACGATGGAAGAGGCAAGGCTCGAGTGAACTTATTTCGTCATAAACATGAGATTGAGACCGGGAGAACTAGCTCCGTCGGTATGGAGATTATGGGGTTTGATACCCATGGCGAGATTGTAGGCCACGGCCAGGCCCGAAAACAGACATGGGAGGAGATTGGGAGACAGTCTGCCAAGGTGATTTCGTTCAGTGATCTCGCCGGCCATGAGCGCTATCTACGGACTACTGTCTTTGGTATGCTCAGCAGCAGCCCAAACTACTGTCTACTGATGGTTGCCGCAAACAACGGACTTATTGGAATGAGCAAGGAGCACCTGGGAATTGCCCTATCACTCAACGTCCCCGTCATGGTAGTTATCACAAAGATAGATATCTGCCCTCCTCATATTCTTCAGCAGACAGTCAAACAGTTGACTGGAATTTTGAAGTCCCCGGGGGCTCATAAGATTCCAATCTTCATCAAATCCCGAGAGGATACCGTTAACACGGCTACGCAGTTTGTCAACCACAGGATATGTCCTATCTTCCAGGTATCTAATGTGACTGGAGAGTGCATTGACCTGGTACAGACGTTCCTCAATATGCTTCCACATCATGGCCGATATGACTCTGGCGCTCCCCTCGAATTCTTGGTGAATGATACCTTTTCTGTTCCTTTTGTAGGGACGGTAGTATCTGGTGTTGTGAAAGCTGGAGCTGTACATACAGGGGATGCGGTGCTTGTTGGGCCTGATTCACTTGGACAGTTCAAAAACACCGTCATCAAATCCATTGAGCGTAAACGAATCCATGTGCACGCCTGTTCAGCTGGGCAGTCCGCTTCTTTCGCTCTCAAGGGAGTTCGCAGAAAAGATGTAAGGAAAGGAATGGTTGTTCTACCTAAATTAGATCGTCCTCCAAAAGTCTATCGTGAATTTGTTGCCGAAGGTATGACAACCCACGTTGTTGCTGGATCTATAACTTTTACTGACCTTGATTTCTGTTTTAGTATTGATACTTTCACACGCCACTACTATCAAACCTAAGTATCAAGCAATGCTGCACGTTGGGGCTGTGAGCCAGACTTGTGCTATCATCGATATTGATCGGGATTTTATCAGAACTGGAGACCGTGCCTTAGTCGCATTCCGCTTCATTCAAAGACCTGAATTCCTTTCAGTTGGAGACCGAATCCTGTTCCGAGAGGGAAGGACCAAAGGTCTAGGCATTGTTAAGGAGGTTTCTTATGATCCCAATGTCCCTCTTAATCCTGAGAAGAGGACAGCGCCTTCGACTGATCAGGGAAAGGCTGCCTAACTTAGGGGCTCCGTTTCTACGATTACGCAATGCCTTACGATTAATTGATGTTCATGTTTCTATTCTTTCTTGGGAACCCCATGCATATCTTTCTTCGCTGGACATTATCATTCCTTGTTTGCATGTTTCCGTTTCTATTCCTTTCTTTCTATTCGATCCCTACATATTGTTCCCTGCTTTCTGGTGTCAAGTGGAGATAATGACGGCTGTGTTTTGTATAATATGTTGGCCCCCACTGCATATACCTGAATCGCTTGCTGCTGATCGCCTCGCCACAACCGCCGTTATGGATATCCTTCTGCCTGTTTCTTCGTTCAGCTCGTATCCCATAGTCTTCTTCTCCCCAGATTTGGCGGCAGAGATACATATCACGTGACATATTTATGCTTTTTGCCATGATGTCATCACCCCGGAATGTGCCAAGGTACGTCACATCTGAAGTCATAACGTTTGGCATCAGGGGCGAAGAGCGCTCCAGGAGATGGCCTTGCAAAGGCTTGCAAACGAGCAATGGGCTTTCTCGCCACGGGTCGAGAACCTGTTGTTGGGAAGGGCCCGCTGTTGACGATGGTGTTTCTATATAAGGGCCTTCCAGTCGTGGAAAGCTGATATGTTTCGTCAACAAAATCAAACCATTTTCAAGTTTACTTATACACATAAGTATCTATACTTATCTATACTCAAGCTATTTTGAAGCTGTTCACAAACATGGAGTCTCTTAAGAGCGGACTGCAAGCTGCAGAAGATGCCCTGCTTGGTCACAAATCAGGGCAAGAGCCTGCCTCCGGAGTCCAAGGCAAGGGAACAGCAACCGACCCCTATGATGCTGGCAACGCTCCTAGTATGTACATATAGCTCTCTTCCTAATTATTATCACTACTACATTACTTATCTGAATGCTCTTCTAACTATCGATAACTCATAGCTCAACCAACTGAAACCCAAGGTTTGGCAGGTAAACATGGTACCGGTCAACAAACCTACGGAAACAAGGTTGATGAAGGAGTGGGAGGTTTCCACGACACCACAGGAAGAACTGCTGGAAAGCCTACTACTGGCAGTAATATGCCCCAGGAATCCGGACGTGTTCCTGGACGGACAACCCAAGGTACCGAAAGAGTAGATGAGGGTATCAGTGGTATCGCCGGAGATAAAACTGCATATGGTGAGAGAGCCTTACGATCAGAGATGCAGCAAGCAGATCAATTCTCTTCTACTATCGGTGCCGGTCAGAAATCCTCAACGGCAACCAAAATGAGTGGTGGGCTCACCGATGATTCACTTGGTGGTGCTGGAACTGCTGGAACTGCTGGAGCGGCTGGAGTTGCTGCTGGCGCCGCTGGGGCAGGAGCTATGGGCCGTGGCCAGGAACCAGGAATGACCAGCATGAAGCAACAGCCTGGTATGACTGATACAAGTGGACGAACTACTGGAACGGCAACACATGGCTCAGATATGCCATCTAGTACTTCTGGAGGATACGGGCAAACAAAGCAGTCTCAACCTGGCAGTGAATATGGTGGAGCTGCTCTCGGTTCTGGAGATGTCACTGGCGCCGGTCATGGCACCCGATATCAGCAACCCTCTGGTAGCACAACACATGGAGAGCACGGTACAACCAGTGATATGACTGGAAGCTCCAGCTATGGTGGTTCCTCCCAATACCCCTCTGAAATGAAGCAAGGTCAAACAGCCGGAAGCATGCCAGGTGCAAGCAGCTCTGCCGCCGGTGGTTACGGATCTTCAGAAATGAAGCAGGGAGCACCCACTGCTGGCTATGGTGGTACACAAACTGGAATTTCCCAGGGCACCTCTACTACTGGGCACGCTGGTTCAGGCTATGGAGGCTCCCGATATCCATCGGAGATGAACCAAGGAGTTTCATCCACGAGTCAAACAGCTGGAGGCAGCATGGGACGCACCGCTGATACAGGTTATGGAGCCTCCTCACAGCCTTCCTCTGGAATAAGACATGACGCTCCGACTTCCACCACCAATAGCCGCACTACTGGCGGCGTACCATCCCATGCACCAGTTAGTGGAGGAGAAACCCCGGTTAAGAGCACAGGGTTTGCCGCAGAGGGCGGTAACTTTGATGCCACGCAGCCAGGTGCTGGAAGAGAGGCAGATCGTAAGTTATATGTCCCTTGAACCTACTTATAAACATTCAGAAATAGCATACTAATGAAATGAGAAGGTCTTTTGGACCAACGCACTTCAAAGGCTGGCCAAGGTACTTCCACAACCGGCCATGGAAACACCGGCACTACAACCAACGAGCCTCACACTGGTGCCCATGAGCCACATACCACTCATAGATCCGGCAGCATCGCACAGAAGGCCAAGGATGCACTTCACATTGGAAAGCATTCTAAGACCTAACCTCGTGCCAGAGTGATATTTAATTCAAATTCATATGCCTTATGGTTTATATGTACCATATTTTCTAATATATTCCCATGCCTGTGATCCTCTAGTCGCGATGCAATTATTATGATTGAATTATATGTCCAAAATGTGTTTGTATTTACAAATTTGGATGGGTATCAGTTAACCTTTTAACTCAATTGATCCCCTATCAATATTTTTAATACCACTTAAGTCTACCAGTAAGCTGTTTCTAAAATGATAAAAATTGGCTTAGTATTGTAGGAGTTGAAACTAACGGGCCCCTAAACAGACAGCTCAGCGGTAGCTGTGGACATAATATATCCCTTATATTTCTCCAATTTTTTCTCGACAGGTCCTCCTGCTCCAGCATATCTCTCAACAATTTCGGGAGATCGGCCAATAAATAGCTTAGGGTCAAGGAGCCCATCTATCTCACCCCAGACTGGTGTCTGTTTAATATATATATTAGTTATAGCCTGTGATGTAAGGGATGGGGGGTTTTTTTAGGTTAGATCATACGAAAAATTCAGTTTTCTTGATTCTCTCAATGAGATCATTTTTCCCACCCTCCATTTTGACGACATGAGCGGCTTGATGCGAAAGGACACGAATCTCCTCGTGGGCTTCTTGCCGGGAAACTCCGTGACTACACAACTTCATAATTATGTTCTCAGTAGCCATGAACGGCAACTCCTCCCGCAGCTGAGCGTTGACAATGGCGGGGTATACAACAAGGCCATTGGTGACGTTATCTAGACTGATAAGGATGGCATCTGCCATGAGGAACATCTCAGGGATGTCGATACGGCGAATTGCGCTATCATCCAGAGTTCTTTCAAGCCACTGGCCGGAGAAAGTTTCTGAAAAGTTGGCTGATACGTTGCTAAGCTTCCTGCCAATGCTGCAGATTCGCTCCGAGCTATTTTGTGAAAGTCAGTGCCTGCCCATAAGACATTTACTATAGAGGAAGAAATGCAATGCATACCGCATTGGGTTGCGCTTATAAGCCATGGCAGATGAGCCAATTTGGTCCTTCTCGAAAGGCTCTTCCATCACTTTATCGTGGGCAAGGTGACGAAGATCAGTTGCAATACGAACAGCAGTTGCTCCAAGGGCTGCAAGGGCATTGGCAATGCGCAAGTCCACTTTCCTAGTATATGTCTGAGTAGATATGTCATAGCAGCTGGAGAATCCGGCCTTCTTGCAAAGGATCTCGTTCAATTTGTCGATTTTAGAGGCATCATTGTGGAAAATCTCCATGAAGGAAGCCTGAGTTCCGGTGGTTCCTTGTGCTCCTCTGAACTTAAGACCAGCTCTGACGTACTCGATGTCCTCGAGATCCATAACGAGATCTTGAAGCCATTGGGCGCCTCGTCGGCCAAGTGTAATTGCCTGAGCAGCTTGGTAGTGACTGACTCTATGGATTAGTGGTTATTCATGAAATAGGGCTTGAATTAGATGCATACGTGAAGCCTAGGGCCGGGAGGTCCTTGTATTTGAGGGAAAATTGAGCAAGGTTGTGGATAACTTTGGCGAGCTTTGGTAGGATCAGGTCAAGCGCATCACGGATAAAAATCAAGTCGGCGTTATCGGTGACCTATAGAAATATGTCAGACTACCATTCGACACAATGGCAAATAATTCAGCAACGAGGAAACCGAGCAGTACTATAAACCGTGATTTCTGCCATTAGCGGCGGAACAACAGTGATCAATGCAGTGAGTCAACATACCATAGCACGAAGTAGCTCCGAGATGAATAACTCCCGCGGCCGCAGGAGCATCCTTTTCCAGAGCATAAACATGGGCCATCACATCGTGTCTGCGACGGCGTTCTTCAACAGCGGCAACTTTGAACGCCTCGTCGCTCACGGTGACGTTCGCCTTGATTGCTTCAATCGCCTCATCGCTGATCTGCTTGATTCCAAGCTCTTTCTCGGCCTCTGCTAGCCAGAGCCAGAGCTTGCGCCACGTAGATGCTCGCTCACGGGCGGAGAATATCGTTTTCATCTCATTGCCTGGCACAAGTAGTTAGCTACTTTATACATGGGTCATAGCGGGGGTACTGCGATAGCGGGGTTGATAGCAGCCGATAGCACATAAGAAACGGACATACTGGCATAGCGAGACGCCAATGGCGTCTGGTACTGATCATTAGCAGACATTGTGGGCTGTGAGTTCGGCATATGAAGCCGTAACGAGGTTGAGATGTTTTGGTTGTGCCGTGACTTGCAAGCGAAAATAAAGTGACCTGCGGCGGACTAAATGGACTTTTGACTATCCTGGCGAAAACTCGTGTTTATAACAAAACTTACATAAAATACGCAACGAGGGTTAGCACTTAGATTATGTAATTAGATTTCTAAGGATTTCTAGACAATATTATTGGATAAGAGGGAAGAACTTGATTACTAATATAGCCTCTCTGTATTTTATTTATCTTACATAAGCCCTCTTTCTTAAAGACACGCACTTTTTTCTCTATGGTCCACGACCAGCTAACCATCCAGCTATAAAAGACGCATGTCGCAAGACAGTGAAGAAATGAAAGATACAAGATGAACAGCATATGGATTGAGATATGACTTAATTCATTATAGCTGTCGTAGTAGCTATCCTGAGACCTTACACATATGCAGACATTATAAGGGATTCAGCCGTTGAAATGAGCGAAAGACAAGATTCCAGTCAGTTATGCCGCCCAAAAAAAAAAAAGCCCCAAGGTAATATACAAAAAGATAAGGATGCCGCCATTACAGGGTATCAATGGGATGGCTATACGCTATTCAAACAAGAGTTTCAACTCCTCGATGCGCTGCTCTCTTTTATCTTCGTCGCTGCCGTCACCGCTGACCCGCAAACCAAGGGAGCCGGCAATCATCATCTTTCTCTCCTGAATTTTGAGAATCCTTCCTTCAATGCTGTTTTTCACCACGAACCTGGACACCTTCACATCCCGTAGTTGGCCCATACGATGCACACGATCAATGGCCTGAGCTTCCACGGCGAAGCTCCACCAGGGATCCATCATGAACACGTGGTTTGCAACTGTCAGATTCAATCCGACACCGCCAGCTCTCAAGCTGATCAAAAGCACACTCGGAGGGGAACCTTTGTCCTTCCTGCGCCTATTTCGGTATTCCTTAAAAGGGTCCGGGGAATGTGCAATATCATCATCATCATCAATGTCCTCTTCGTCAATTATAGGGGCATTGAATTGGGCAAGAACCGTGGCACGAGCCTTTTGACTCATCGTGCCGTCAAAGCGAAGATGAGCAATACCGGCGGTAGTCAGCTGCGGGGATATTAAGTCCAAAAAGGAGGTAAACTGAGAAAATACCACAGCCTTGGTGCCTCTGGGAAGACGTGTAAGATGGGTGATAAGAGCATGGATCTTCGCAGAAGTTTTGGCAGAGGGGGACAGGGGATTGATCCGACGTAAGGATATTCGGCATGCGGGAGGAGCGGGATTGTCCAAAGGCGGAGGATTTTGTGTTGCGGGAGTCTGTTCTGGAGATTCATGCCTCACAACTTCAAAAATATCGCGAGAACTTAGCTTTTCCCGGCAGCAAAAGCACCGGGGAACTTCCCCTTTATCAGTCTGATGCTTGATATAGGACTCCAAGCAAGCTTTACAGGCGCTATGCCAGCATGAAGTAACTGCTGGATTGATCATTGGCTCCTCAGAACAGATCGGACATTCACCACTCGATTCCGCCTGTATTTGCTTCAGTGCGTGAGTTGTGAAATTAGCGGTAGGGTCCCGCTCCTCGCCATCCGAAGCTTGCATTGAACTTGCGAATTTGTCAATGAGTTCCTGTAGGTCCATGTTGTCTTTCAAAATGTTCATTTCATCGGCAGCAATAGCAGCATCTTCCTCTTCCGCAACGATGGATTGGTTTCTCGTCAGAATGGGGTGGCAGCATGTTTGCCGTAAGCGGAGGATTTGGGCAAATATAGTTGTATAAGATTTTAACAATGTCCCTGCGGCTACATTGTCGTTGAATGTCCGTTTGGCTCGAGTAAAAATAACATCATATATTTCTCTTTCTTGTTCTGACAGCTCAATCTCTTCCACTGTAATGGTACGGGATGGCAATGGAACAAGGGCCTCTCCCTCCGGCGTTTTCATGGTTTTTGTTCGTCGAAGAACCAATGGTTCAAGAACAGTTTGTACAACGCTCAATGCACGCGCAAAGTCTTTCGATTCAAATGGAACAGTGATAAAGGTCTTCCAGAACGAAAAATTGCACCATGGTTCCACTTTGAGGAATCGCACGAGGCTATAAAGGTCTTCAAGTCGGTTCACGATAGGTGTACCGGTTAGGACCCATCTATGTTTGGCCTTAATCTCATAACACGCTTTGGCTGTTTTGGAGGCCCGATTCTTGATATAATGGGCTTCATCAAGAATTACACGGAAATATTCGACAGAAAAAAGGCCATTATCGCCCAAGTTTGTGCGGCCAGATAGAATCTGGCTATGCTCTGACCGAACAACCCCATAGCTAGTAATGATTACATTGGGAGCTGATGGGTTTTTGGGAGAACAAATACTTCGTAGGTTGACCGATTTGTCTGTTCCATAATAAACTAATGTCTTCATAGTTCCCGGTTTCGACGCCTTTGACGCTTCACTTTCCCATTGTGACAAAAGGGATGTGGGGGCAACAACAAGGGTAGTGTGTGGAGCGTAAGATACTTCGGGAGAGTTGTGTGGCCACGTAATACTGTGGCCTGATGATGGCAATGTAATGCCATTAAAGTATTCAGAGTTAGGTTTATGAGAGTGTATCAAGCTCATCATTTCGATGGTCTTGCCCAGCCCCATCTCATCGGCAAGAATGCCACCCAAACAATTTTGTTCCTGTACGGGAAAGTCAAGACTTAATTCCCCAGAATATGGGTTAACGTAAAAAAAGTCTTTACCACGTACGCGTGGGAGAGGCTTATCATCAACATCTTTTACAGGCCAAGGGTATTCTTCCCACAGGGGATGCATGGATCTTTGCCTCGTTGATTTTTCATCTTTCTCCTTGGTGATCAGCCAATGAAGGGCCTGTTTTTGATACTTTCGTAATTCCAGATTGAAACTTTCACCTGGAGTAGCTTCAGGCATATTGAAATCAAAACACTGGGCTTTCTGATACAATGTATCTAGCTGATCTTGGTCAAGCTGTTCACCATCGTCGCTTTCGGATGCTTCGTCAGCATCCTTCGACGGATCCTTGCTCGATGTTCCCGATTTTGTACCCTGCTCAGCCATTTCTGCAGCACGAAGAAGCCCACTTTTCTTCTGCTTTGCAGTGGTCTCATCCCCGGAAGTTGGTGAGAGACAGATCTCATCAAAGAGAGTTACCAGTGCAACTTGGCGTAAACGAAGTGCCTTTTCTTCCGCCGTTTCCTCATGCTCAAAAAGACGAGGGGTATCATCCTCCAGTCCAGAAGAAAAACGCTTCTTGAATGCTGAGTTTAGCACATAGCATCGAAGTTGCAAGTATATAGTATCGTTTATGCGGATTCTCTCCGGTGCAAAAACACACACAGCGGTGAATTTGCATATCTTCTGATCGATTAAAGTTGATACCCAAGATGCAGTTTCCTGTGGCAGCCTTCCAATTTCGTCACCATTGGAGTTCGTGAACCTAGTTATAACATCCGTTTTAGGATTTGATATAGCTCTTTTGGTCTTTCCTGCTTTTGGCTGAGGCTGAGTTTTCGTGCGCTGAATTTTGACTTCTTCCCCAAACTTGAGTGAGCTTGTACTTGACCTGGTTGCCCATCCACCAACACCAAAGGCACCCAGATATCGATACTCAGGGTTATCCGAAAGCAAGGGGCCACATTCGTTCTCGTCTTGAGAAGCTGTCACATATGTGGCATTTTCTGGAGCTGAAGTTTTGTTTGTAGAAGCTTCTTCAGTAGTATTCTCAATCAATGGCAGAGAGACATCAGGCATTTTAGTATCGCTAGCTTCTTCCCAAGTGCCGTCAAGATAGACATTAACAGCCTTTTCCATGTCATTTCCTGCCTTGCGACGCAGCTGAGCAACAACATCGGCAGAAATCGGGCATCCAACGATGGAGGAGAAAAGCTCAATATCAAAATCAGGCTCATTATCGGTTATTTCGGTCGCCTTTCCCACTTGTCTGTTTGCGGCATTGTCCTCAGCGGGTGTGGGAGCCTTCGCCAGGCCTGAACTAATAGAAGTCGACGCGTCGAGGTTGGTGAACTTGAGCGGAAAGTCGGACTCGCTTTCATCTTGGAAAAATCGTCTTTTCTTAGCAGGACGCTGCTCGATACCTTCAGAATTCATATCCGGTGGCTGTCATGGAAGTCAGATTGCAGGACTCCCAAAGCTGACTTTGCATCTCCAACGACGCGCCTCTTAATTGAAGGTTTAAACGCGATTTCTATTTAAAACAGACGCCCATAGGGGAAAATTGAGTTTTTTCGGAATGTGATATAAGCAGAGCTCTAGCTTACTATATAATGTTGGAGCCAAAAGCTTCAGACTTTAATACTTCGTCAGAACACAATCGGCTGGTAGCCATTTATAAGTAAAAGCGACTTAATTTGAAGCTCTTACTAAGCTTAATCTATAGCTTAATTTTAACTCTAAAATACCTCCTATTTCTAGAGGAATTTCCCTAAATATACCCTAATATTTTAGGAAAAATTTTTTCTACTCTATTTTAATTTTCCCTACTAAGTACTACTTACCTAAGCCCTCTTTCCTTCTCCTCCTTCCCTCCTTTTCTCTAATATTAATTTTCCTTAGTGAGGACTAACTTTGAAACTGAAAGTTGAAGGAAGCTCTAATCACTGGCGCTCGTGCCGACCCAGATACAATCATTGACGGCTTTGTCCTGCACAAGCTCTGATATCGACTTGTTGTACATATACGGGAAGGCCTCCGCCCATTTGTCGTGGAGATCTTGTAATGCTGGATGGGACAATATAGTTGCGAGCTCTGATGCTGCATCGTGGGCAGATTCATTTCTTTTCTCTACCCACTATATTTAGATATTATCATGGAGTTACCTATGGTATAATATATATACATACACTTGGGAGTCGATTTAGCTCTTTACGGTACCTTGTCGGTACTCCTGTCTCCGCTAAGCGTCGACCTGTAAGACTCGCTGCAAGTTGCTGTATTCGGGTTGTAGATCCATCAAGTTGTGTAGACGCTGGCCCTTTTGGCTCCTTGGCCAGAAGCTTTCTCGCTATATCAATGAGTAGATTCCCGATACCGAGATTGGCACGGGTGCGCAACGTGGATTCCAATTCCGCTTGCAGCTGGCTATTTTCTTCCCGCAGCTGCGCAGTTTCTTCACGTATCTGGATATTTTCTGCAAAAAGCTGATTAAGTTGTTTTTGTATCTTCTCAAGTTGATCTGCTATCTGTTTGTCTCGCTGTCTCTCTCTGTGTTCTTCTTCCTATATCTAGCTTAGTAACTATTGATATGCAAAATGTTGGAGCCGGCGTTTGGCCAGCGTATCGGATATAGGATGCGCCGCCGCCGCCACCTCCTTTATCGTTTTGCTTAGGTACCTATCGGCCGATTAATAAGTACTATTCTATAAATAAATAGCTATAGAATAACTTACTATCTTATAGCCTATTATTATTATTTATTTTACGCCTATTTATCTGCCTTTCTAGTGCTTAGCTAGATATTAAGGCATTCATTTGCTGCTCCGTTGTGCTCAGCCCTGGAGGAGCTCAGGTCACGTGACGTTCCCTCGAGCTTCCGAGACCTTCTTTCAAGCTGAATACATTTTGAATATTGAAAACCAGACAGAAGCGAGGATATCTGGGGACGATGGCTTCAAATTATTCAATGTGCATTGGATGCACATTGAGACATGCCCGCAGGGAGATTTTCCGATCTGCATCAATAAAAAAACAGTCAATTCGTTCTCTGTCAGTTTCTGCACCTTGTTTGACGGCATCTAATCGTCCTGGAAGCTCCAATGCCGAGCTGGAATCGGCGCATAGCTACTGTGTTGAGCTCCTAAGGTATGCAATACATCAATCGGGCCTCAGGCCCTATTGTCTCTTACTATTTGAATAGATAGCTAACCTCAACTAGAAAATATGATCGACCGTCTTATACCCTGAGCACATTCATTCCTCGACACTCCACCAAGTTTTATATCGCTCTTCATGCCCTAAATGTTTCGCTATCGATGATACCGGAAACAACATCCGCGCATACAATCGGTCTAATGAGGCTGCAGTACTGGAGAGATGCCATCACACGTACTCTCGCCGGAACTCCTCCAAAGGAGCCCATTGCTATTCTTCTGGCCTCGGCCCTATCCGACCTTGATGCACGGACTCAGGGAAGAGCGAAGATAAGCAAAGGGTGGCTTATGCGATTGATTAATGCGCGGGAACAGCATTTGGCGCACACATCATATCCCACCTTAGCTTCATTAGAATCTTATGCTGAAAGCACATACTCTACACTGCTATACTTAACTCTTAGCGCATTGCCCCTTACTTCATTAACGGCTGATCATTTGGCATCGCACATCGGTAAAGCAGCTGGAATAACTGCTCTTCTTCGCGGTGTGCCGCTTGTTGCATTCCCTCCACCACCCAGTCATCATTCAAGCCAGACTCGGATGGGCAACGAAGGTCCTATAGCAGGCGACAGCAGACAAGGCTCCATCATGCTACCACTTGACGTTATGACACAAACAGGGGTAAAAGAAGAAGACGTCTTCAGACTTGGCGCAGACGCTCCGGGACTACGAGATGCTGTTTTTACAGTGGCCACCCGTGCTAGTGACCATCTAATCACTGCCAGACAAATGCTGAAGAATTTACGAGCTGGTCAAGACGTTGGACATGCCTTTGAACATGAGGGAGAAGAAGGGCACGAATATCAAGATGACCAACATGAAAAATCAACAAGCCTGAGCACTCAGCTGCAAGAAGTCGAACGAGGGTTTTGTGTTTTGCTACCAGCTGTTTCCACGAGCCTGTGGCTTAATAAACTACAAAAGGTAGACTTTGACATATTCAAACCGGAACTTCTTTCTACAGATTGGAGGTTACCGTGGAAGGCTTACTGGGCTTATCGACAGCGAAATATCTGAACGGCTATTGGCCTGTAACCTTTGTAACACCGATTATAGATGTATTATACAGAATGGTCTAATTATCATACCCCTTGTTCTCGTCAGTTTCCACACCGGGATCGTATACGCAGGTAAACAAACATATCGGCTCAAAATTAAGTTGCTTGTGGTCGTTGCCGCACAGGTCTTCGCCGCCGTCTTGAACTCCAGATTAATCGTTTGTTTGCAAGTTTCATCAAGTAGCGCTTTATGACCTCACGCCTAAGAAATTCGTACATCAGTACAGGTAGTGACAATTTAGTTCATAAATACTAGAGGCACTCACATCAAGATGACCATAACTACGAAAACAAAAGGTATTGCAATAGCCCAGAAAAAACTTTGTTAGTGTTAGCTGAAAGTACTGCCGATACCACAAGAAGGCCAGAGAATGTACTCACGCATCACTATATTCTTGGATGCTTGAAAAAGACTTGAAATTCATTCCAAAATAGCCCTGTCCAGAATTAATTCGCTTGTTCTTTTCTAAGCTAGGGTCACGGACGTAACTTACCGAAAGGAATGTAAGAGGTAGAAACATACAGGTTACCAGTGAGAGTTGTGTTATACTTTCGTTCTGATAAGCCCCTGTGGTGAAGAAATTAGTGCCTGTAAACCTGGCTGAACATTTTCTGGCTGGTGTTTAAGCTTACCAATGGTGTTGAATATCAGGTCAATCATATTATCTGCTGAGCGCCGCATTTGGTCATAGCCCTCATTTATAGTGATACAATGATCTAGGACATCACCTAGGTAAGTTTGACACATAGGGCTTATGTTAACGGTTGAAGGCATTCTAACTCCTTCGGTTTCCTGGTTCGAGGCAACTCGGGATCCAGACCCAGAACCAGAGCCATTGGTATGCGAGCATGCGGGCAGTCCTATTTTGACCCCTAGTTGAGGGCGGCTGTTCGGATCCGGCTTATGATCCCTTAGAGAATTGATAACTCCAATAATTGGCTGGATGGCGTTTCGCAAAACGGATATTTCGAAGGTAAGTATATACAGGCTGCTCGACTGCTTGATATTCGGATCGGTAAGAACTTGAACTTCGAGGTCTCCCATTGCGTCTTGGTAAGCCATTGTGACCGGAATGGCAAGATCAGTGATAGCGTCGATAATAGCCTGTAATACCATACTTGCATCACAACTTTGTCGTAGGATAGTTCCAGGAGACCTTAGCCGTTGGATGATCGGAGTTTCGATATCGTCGGCGCTCGCCTCGAAGAAGGATGTCACGGAGTTATCTGAATGGAGGAAAAGAGAAACTTGCTCGATACCAACACTAAGACCTTTAGGTCCTAGGACAGCATGACGCTCCATGAAATCTATACGGTCCTCATTAGGTCCTCCTCTAAAGCGCTGTAAAGATCGAATGGCTCGAGTTGGATTGACGGGTACTTCCTGGTGGGAACCCGTAGGAGGCCTCTTTGTACCATTAAGCCTTGGGCGTCTCTGCTGGTATTTTGGCACAAACAGATCCATCAATGCCGTCATTATCACCCCTCGGTTTTTCTTTTTTGAGTGGTGACTGGGCGGTTTTGAGTCATCCGTTTCATGTATTGTCTCTTCATCTTCAGACTCGCTCTCTGCTTCGGAGTCTTCGGGGCTGGTATGCTTGATCAACTTTTGCATTGCAAGAACAATAAAAGTATGGTCGGAGAACCAATCGACTTTCGTTCGGTTTACGGAATGCATAAGATCCTCCACCGCTAGCCTGTGAAGGTGTTTGTGGTTCGCCAACAGCCTAACGACGTCCCAGCTCAATCCGTTGACATTGATCCAGCGGCACTGTACCCATGGCTCTCTCTCCCTCTCCAAAAAAGGCACCAATGTTGCGTTATCCAAATGATACATACGCATTGCATCGTGAGAAAAGTCCACCACTGTGATATCACACTGTTGGTACAATTGGGCTTGCAACAAGGTTCCCTCGTCTGCAAATGATGTGGGAAGGCTTGGATCCGTAGGGTCAATTCCAGGCTCTTCACCTGGATGCCAATTTGGCGAGTGTATCTCTGGATAATAAGGGCGCGCGGTGGTAGAGCGCCGACTGCGCCTTCTAACACTGCTTTGAGGCTCAAGACCGGGAGCGTTTCTGGTGGAAGTAGGCGACGCAGACGGAAATGGCTCCAGCCTGAAAGCTTCACCACCTGCCTGAGCCTCGACATCGGTAGTACAAGGGCTGATTTCGCTCCCGTTCAGAGAACTTGATCTCCCAGGAGCCATCCTGACGCGGTTACGAATGGTATATTGAGAACACAGGGAACCATGACAACAAGAAGCCCACAGCCAAATTCAGCATCCCTCAAGTAATCGAAATTCTTTGTGAGTGCGCAATTACCATGCTAGACATGATATATGATCGCCTTCCAGGTCCAATCGACGTCATGTGTAGTTTCACCACTGCGATTGTTGACGTGGTTGATCGACGTTGAAATTGCGCTGCGCTGGAAGTTTGTTAGGGTGGAACTTTCGGCAGTTGCGGGAGGCTTGGCGCGCTATCCCTGTTGCGGCCTATGATGAAATTAATCTATCAAGGCTAAACAAGGTATATCAAAGCATCTTAAGGTAATCTATATAAGTATATGAATGGGATTTATTATCATAATGGTGCATATCTTGTCCCTTATAATACATAACCAAGCGACCCAAGCACCACGCACCGGAACATGCACCATATCAGTAATGAGATAACTGGGACAAATATATTTACAAGAAAAGATGGAGTTAAAAGGTTGGTAGTATCAGGTGGATTTGAATGCCTGAACAAATAATGAAAATGAGAAAAGAGATAAATGGCATTCCATCATGAGAATGCGGTGAAGCTGACGCGTTAAACCGATCGATATAAGAGAGCGAGGAGAAGGACAGAGGGTATGGTTTGATTATACAGATGCTGGGGAACGAGGTTTCCAACCGAACCTATGTATTGTAAAAGATGACGGTTTGGGGGCTAAGTTCGACGATTTTGGAAGAAGATTTGGCTGGACATCCATTAAAACAGCCTTTTGTGGTTCTGCGTGAGGGGGTATTTGCGATTTTGATCCACGTTTAGGTTGCGATTTTGTTGTGCTCCCTGACGTCGAGGAAGAGTTCTTCTTCATCGAATCCTTTATTAATTCTCGTAGCTCCTTATCGTCACTGGTAATTTGGGCTTTGATAAAATCCATGCTGCTTGAATTTTGCAATGACGCCATTACGGGTTCCCGTGGGGTATAGCTGTAGTTTTCTGGGACCGGCGGTGACAATGGGGTAATTGATGGATCAAGCCTAGCCTCGTCACCCTTGGAGAGTAGTTCGTTGATATCGAGGGATTCCCCATGTGGGATTATGTTGGGATGAGATGGCGTCACACAATCCATGTTCACCTCTTTCCGCAAGACATGATCAATATCTACTGCTGAGAAGAACGCACAAGATTGTGGCAGGTCGTCAATACCCATTTGCTGCGAAAACATAGCCCGAGTCCAAAGATTCGCAACCTGGAGTGCCATTGCAGCCTTGTACTTGTCTGTTTCCCTAACCACATACCTAATTTCATCGTGGACAGTAATGGCAAGACGGGCATCAAGATTGAAGCGCCTGATGAGATAATCCATAGATATGATAAGTAAATGAAGGTAGTCGACCCCAGATGATTGAATAGCCCAGTTAATTCTGGACGTCATGAAGCCACCTTTGTTGATAAACCGTCGCATTAGTGCCTCAGTGATACCAGCTCCCAGGACGGGGGTTCGTGGTCTCTCCTGCTCTGCGAACTCTTCCAGCTTGTTGAAAACGAAGGATTCGGTTCCACCTCGTAAGAAAGGGTTCTCACTCAGTATTCTGCGAGTAGTCCGAGTTCCCTTCGTTTCCTTGTATAATTTGGCAGCCACGGCCTTTGTCTCCGCTTCAGACATGCTTGGGTTGAATTGCCGTAGAAGCGTGGCTGCAAATTTCAAACCAGCTCCATATATTCTACCATAATTAAAAACTTTTGCATAATTTCGTGAAATTCCAAGAATTTTTGCCGTTTTCGAATGTAAATCTGTACCAGCAGCTTTCGTACCTTCGAGAGTCATGAAGCCAATCGCATTTCCACCGTGTAGTTGGAATTGTGCATCACCGACTAAGCTTGCAATCCAAAGTTCCTCAGAGTCAACATCTGCACCAACGAAAACATACCCAGGTGGTGCGCGAACCATGGCTTTCAGCTCAGAACCGACGCGATTTGGTTTGGCATTACTCGCGGTGAGCCAGGTATTCTCAACTGCTCTGCGCGTGATTGTTCCCATAGGAATAACCTGGGGAAGGATGAAGCCCACTTTTGAGTCCGGCGAAAGCTCTTTGCACAGCGCACCTGTTTTTTCCAAATCCTTCTTGTAAACAACCATTTGCGATGTGATTCGGTCTCTAGCGCTTATCCAATATGAACAGGACGCATTCATTTCCAAGGCCTCCTTAGCCAACGGAAACTGAGATGAGAGCTTCCCACTTTCAAAATATTGCAGGTACCCTTTTGAGAGTGGGCTAGCACATCGAGCGTCTGGTCCATCTTTATGTGGAAGTTTGAAATAGACATGCTCTCTGCTCTCACGTAGAGCAGCGTTTGTCTCTTCCGACATGTCGCATGGCGCAAATGCCTGTTTCTCATATCGCTCTAGCTCCTTTTTGGGAACTTCAAAAGTCCAGCCATGCTTGTCGGACCAAACAAGGGGAAAGCCATCCCACGAAAGATTCAAGAGGATTGGGGATATACGAGTCCGCACTGTGATGTTGATATCTGATTTACTCGTTGGAAAAAGGTCCTTATACCACTTCGGCATCCCTGGTAGTTTTTGTCGGGCCGCTGGCCGAGGCGGATCTCCTTTTTTCTTTCCTTTGACCATCCTAATCTCCTGGCCTGACCAGTCCAGCTGTCGAAGCCAGGGATCATTTTGGTATATTTCCGGTTTGTCTTTCACCTTGAGAGCGTTTTCGCAGAGTTCCACTAGCCTCTTTTGCACATTGTCCAACGCACGATGGTAGGTGTCTTCCGCATTTTTCAAGTACTCCCCCCATGTTTCATTAACCGGCAGAATAACAGTGGAAAGATGCCTCAATGCAGCAAAGCTGACGGGGTGTGGACACGTCTCTAAGAAATTTGGGAATACCTTTTTGTAGACCCGGTGCGTAATAGCAACGTCGGCAGCGCAGTAATCCAGAAGTTCATCTAATTGCCCATTAATTCCCTCTCGGTCAAGTTCGCCAAAATAGTTCCGTTGAGCCTTATCTATTGTGATATTGCAGTGGAATTTGGCAACATCGCGAAGAGAGTTAACGGAACTTCGGCCTACCCATAGCTCTTCCTCTTCCTCACTGAGCATTTTATTTTCAACCATAGACGCAAGCTCCGCTGACTCAGTTCCACGCATTAGCTTATCCCGAAGATCTCTGTTTTTCTTATGTTTCATCCAAGTTGGCCGCTGCTGTGAACACATTCCATTTACAGCCACGTGCAGAGACATCGTATCAATGAAGAAGTTGCGAGATTGTTTGATATCATATTCTTCTAGTATTCTGGCTCGATCATAACCAATATTATGACCAACAATGACGCGAGATGTTGATATGTCACCAAGAGGTACTAGATGATGGGTATCTTCGGTTTCCTTAAGGAGCCAGGGCGAAATCCATGCGTACCAAGCCGTTGGGCCGGCAGCGCAGGCCATTACAGCAAATGGATGTTCCTTCCACATAACTTCAGTATCAAAAGTGAGCATAGTCTCATCAGGGGCACTGATTTTCTGCGCCGTTCCGTCTGCATTGTATTTTGTCCAACCGCTCTGTCTAATCCATTTTCGCGGTTGCTGGGGTAAATGAACCGTTGTATAGCGCTTAGCATCACTTAAAAAGGGTTCAGAAGCATCCATTCCTAGCTTATGAAAGTGTTCATCCAGAGATTGCCCCTTGAGAACTGGGAGATTGAATCCAATTGGGTCAGAGCCATCTTGCGCTTTCCCCAGCAAATCGTGTCGGGACAAATGATCTCGAGCTAAATTGACAAGTTTAGGGTCTGGAGACGTATGCTTATTGCTGAACACTTGGGGGTGGATGACGTTGCTTAGTTGCTGGACTCCGATCTCGTTAAACCTGCCAGTTGCTGGCACTAATACAGGGCTTCGTTAGTCGAGTCTGTTCAGCAAATTCTATGGCGAGGGTCCTATATACATGCAAGTGTACTCCGCTTCGGCGCAGCTCCTGTATCCTCCCGGGCATCCTGGATCGCCTGCTTCGAATACTTCCTGATAGTTACTTTCCATGCTGGTATGGGATGGTAGACTAATCGCGTCTTCGAGAAAGAAACGGTGGTTTTATGCAAACCGCGGCTGAACACCTGCATGGTTGCGCGATCAATAAGTCATTCTGTTATTTCTGTAACACTCAGCTCCAGAAGCCTTCCACCTCATCTGGCTCTTGTATATTGAATACTGTCTCCTACCAACCGGCCCCTTTGTCACTTTCATCTTTGCCTGCCGTCCTTTTGGGCTTCTTCCCGCCTTTGATAGATCAGATTACATAATAGTCAAAGAATCATAATCACGTGAAGATCTCAGTGTCATGTGATCTTATCTCGCTTGCTTATTAATCTTTATCGGCGATAGCAAAGCGGCAGGAAAAGCGACTCCGATAAGAAGAAACAACCTAGAAACCAGCCGACGTCTTGACATTCAGGCCCATCTTCACGCCCCTTCGATTATTGATAGTGAGCTATTCACCACCCAACTGATACCGCACATGCCGATCTTGACTTAAGTAGCCTTACAACTACTACATTCACTTGACAAAGGAGTTGCTCAGCTACAAGCTGCTTTACCTGAGCGTATATATAATATTTGCAGCTAGATCTCATACTGGCCTTACATTACCTACTCTCCTTGCTCCGGAAACCATTTATACCACGGTCGCTATCGCCGGTAGCACCTTCGATCCCTCGTGTTCTATCCATATAATCGCACCTGAATCTCCTCCGCTTTACATCAATAGCCACAGTTGGTTTTCCTCCATCATGGAGAACGATACTGTTGATCTGACTGGGCCGTCGCCTGTTACAACCTCACATAGTAGCAGGGGGCCCGTGCCACAAACATTACAGCCGTCACGGTCTCGTCGTAGCGCATCGCCTGACTTTAATGACAATAGAGGCAAGGTTAAACGCCGGAGGTTGAGCAACAGGAACAATCGGAGCAGTACCCCAACAGCTGGCCCGTCTTCTCAGAGCCACCAAGCAGCAGAGACTATGATTCCGGGTGAAATCGAGGCTGTGGATTTAACTAGTGTCGACGACTCCTCTTCGCTAGCACAAGTTCTTGCCAAACAGCGGGAGGATGCAATCATAGCTCAGAAAAATGCTACAAATGACAAGGAAGCAAAGTCTATTCTGATAGCGTATAAATGCCCAGTTTGCATGGATGTACCTGAGAATGCTACAAGCACTATTTGTGGTATGTATTGTGCTCTTATTCCACATAATGATACATTACTGAACATATTCCTTTCACCGTAGGTCACCTATTCTGCCATAAATGTATTATTGACAGCCTCAAATACAACGAGACCCGCCGCACACTTGAAGGTGCTGGAAAGGGAGCCAGAGGGAACTGTCCGGTTTGCCGCAAATCTATAACCGTGGTAGACAACCCCGGTCCCAGACGGAACCTTGTGCCATTGCAGTTTAAATTGATAACTCGAAAAAAGGGGTAAAGAATCTGCAGACGAACTCATATTTCTTATGTAGATTTTGGTAAATGAACTTTCCTACGTGTCTATTCCTCTGCTGCATACAGCGTCACGGGTTATGAGCGAACAACAATAGCATGCTCGGGGTTTCTTGGGGTTTTGGTCTCCTTTCAAGCTTCTCTTTCTCTGTAACGCTTTTTGCTAGCATTTATGTACTATTCACAGAAGTAACTATTTGCTACACGTGCTACGGTACAAACATAACACTAACTAGATAATTCGAAAGGTAAATTTACTACTAATCTATATTCTAGTCATACCCAAACAAGCCTTACAATGGTTATACCTCTTTATCTAACAGGTCAATTACTTTCGACCTACTACTTCCATAGTATTCCTTCTGCTTCTTTCACCACTTAGCCCAGACCGTACCATAGCATCCCCCTTCTTGCCTAACACAACCTCTAGTGCCTGCACAAGCCCAGCAGGATCATATTTCATTCCTACAACAGACCCCTCATCATTCACTACCTTGCGTCCGTACAGCCGCAAGCACTCAATACCCATCTCATTCAGGCGAACGCGATCTACTTGCGGTGTGCCGGGTCCGTCTAGATGCAGAATATGGGTCACATAAGATGTGTACGGCTCGCTAGGAGCAGATATTTGTGGTGTGCTGGGTTTATGGGTACAGGAATCTTTTGGTACCGAACTTCGACGTTTATGTGAACAGCTCTCTTCTGCTGCACGTACAATGGCTTCAACAAATTCAGAGGCGGATAATGGCTGGGATGTGGGACCAGTTTCGCGATCCAAGGACCCGTTGAGAATGAGGATCTTATATCGTGCAGGCCCTGAAGCTATCGACCGGCCTACTCCTCTAAGGATAATAGAAGGAATAAGGGACGTATATAAGGATCCAATGCTATATATGATCGCCTGGGATGAGCGCAACGCCTCTAACACACGAGGATTGGCAGGTGGTCTAATTTCTTGGCCATAGGGGTTGATATACCAGACACGGGAGATTCGGCTGGGGAGCTCATCAACAGTTGACTTGCTAAACTGGATGTTCTTGTTGCGTAGTGTTGGAAGGGACCCGGGTAAATGGCTTTCTTCATATAGCGGGTCCTCTGGCTCAAGGTACGGGTCGTCGCCATCGGCTAACATTAAACTAGGACGCCTAGAAGATGGCGTTGGTTGTATAGAGGAGGCCTCACTCGGGTGAGAAATGCTATTTTGGCCAACGATCACTGTTCCATCCTCAAGTGAGGCAGATATATGATGAGAAAAGTTGGAATTTATAGCAGGGATAACTCGGACACTGTCAATAGGGACAGAGCATATGCTAGCCAGGAGGTATATAGCACTCTCGAAGCTCCCACTGAAAAGTCTAGCAGCAGTCAAGAACAGATTGCCCACGCTAGCGGATGTGAAGTCGAAAGTAGATGCAGGAGGTCTCGCGCGCTTTAAGATTTCAAGATTAAGCAGGTTTAAAAAGGACCGAATTAGCTCCTTTTTTGCAGGTGTGATAGCTTGCCACAGGGAGGAGTTTCCCTCAACAATTGAATACCACTCATCGTGAGCACTGCTAGCGTTCGACGACAGCCGATGATTGAAAAGGGTTTTGATTCCAGCTCGCTCTGGATCAGTCGGAGAATCTGGGATCAAACGTACCAGCCGGCCTTTTACATGGTTACCTTGGTTGAGCTCATAGTTAAATAGGTATAGATCAGATACACTTACTTCTAACATCACCAATTCCCGGACCACCGAAGAATCTTATAAGCTCGGACGAGGAGCCACCATTATCGCTGATCGGGATAATATAGCTCAAAGGGCAATTTTTGGATTCTCTGAGGGCACTGAAGACATCCACTAGATTATTCGCAGCACTCCCCCCAGAGAACACTGTAATGCCACGATTGGGGCTAGCAGAGGCAGCCATTTAGGGGATGTATGTATCGTACTTGGAGTACGGTTGTTTTCAATGATGCTGGCTGAATGGGTGCATCTGGGGTATCGAATATTGAGTCAGAAGAGCGAAGTTCAGGATACAGTGTCCTTAACGATGTAGTTAGCTAGCTAGTTAGTTGATTTCCAAGACAGGATTCGTAACCAAAAACAAATCTGGCATCAAACACGTGACGTTGGCCAATTTTCCCCAAGGAGTGCTCTATTTGAGCGACTACATCGTCTTTCACAAAGTTGGGCTATGGTCCGCGTAACCGTCTCGCTAATTCTCCTTCTGCTTTCTCAGATATACATATCACATCGAAGTATCATTAATTTGCTTCGTTTCCCGCAATAATGTATGGTTGAGATACAAAGGTACCAAAGCTAAGCAATATAGTTTGCAAAATTGTAGTGTGCTTCAAACTAGTAAATTATTGACGCAGAGCACATCCCGCTAAAAAGACGTATGTTGGCTATATTTTGCGTAAGACACTAATAGACGCTTCCCTGTGGTTGTAGTATGTAAACTATATGATATATGGTGGGTGAAAGCATCCAAGGGCAAAGATGCGTAAAGGTTAGACGTATGCAGCCCAGCCTATATAGTCTAGTTAGTGTCGTGTTTGCAGGAATTGATGGCTAGATAATTAATATACTTACCACAGTACAGGACAGCAAGGTTCTTTTCATCTGTAGCTTGCTGAATCAACTCGTTGACAGTGGCTGCTACACTCAGTGACTTGCCAAGCTTCTTCCGAACAACCGTCAAAGCTCTATCAGCCTCATTAGGCTCGTTGAGGTTCGTCTTTTTTCTACCTTCGTTGGAGGTGACCGCGCCATTTTCAGCTTCTTGGGCGTCTTGCATCTTTTTCATTCGTAAAGGAGACAACGTCCAGCTGTATAACGGGTCATAACGCAGGACATCTAAAATAGTCATTATACTGTACGACTCTTCACGGAGGGCTGCAAGAGTAAATTCACAACTTCGCCGGAATACTCCTTCGGTTTTTGTAATCCCCATACCGTCCACAAGATCCCTAGTTAGACGGAAGGGCACACTCTCTGGAATTGGTAAAACACGGCCTTGCTCAAATGCAACACCTAAGTCAATATGCACTGCCTCTCCTGTTTCAGTATCCAGAAGGATGTTATGGCCGTGTCGATCTCCCAGGCCTAACACGTGGCCAAGCATGGAAATAGCAGCTGTACTTCTAGTGTATGCCAAACGCTTGCTAAACCAATCATCTGGATTTAGGAATTTCTCCATGAAGAAATATTTCATAACAGGGTGGAAATGGTCAGTAACATGACGGTAGGCTTTGATGCGCTGATCTCGAGATTTGCTCTGAGCGTCATTGATAAATTTGCGGCACTGGTTTGGTTTGAAGTCCCTGGGGAAGTATCGCTGATGTGCCGGTAGCAGGTAGTCATTCAACGGCATCGTGTTTTGGACAAATTCAATAATCCCAGAATTCGATGCCAGTGGTAACACTTTGTACGTTCTGATGCCTAACTTTCGTTGTCTAGTGTCCCTATGGTCTCGGAGAAGGTCACTGACTTGTTCGAAAGTCTGCTCCATTATTGCGTCTTGACGTAAATCATCATTTCCAGATTTAAACTGTATTTAGTAAGAGTTCTATGTCAGTAAAAATTTGTATTGAAACGAGTCAAATACGAGAGTTTGAAGTCGTACCAGTTGTTTATACCGTACCCCATTAGATGCCATAGCAGTAACAATTTTCGGGGCACTAATACCAGACGCGATGGTAAAGGTTGGCTGAAAACTGACCAGATGTGGAACATCGCTATAGTCACAATCGGCACGAAGCGGAATGGTCATAGTAGGTGGTGGTATTTTAGTATTTGAGATGGCGCTCTGCATTCGAGTGCCATATATAGTCTTCTTCAACACCAGCTTGGATCCGCTCTTCACTTTGCCTTCCAATGGTTCTGCCGCAAAGTTCAAGTAGTGGTAGCTGGTATTGTGAATTGCGAGCCATTCACCTGATCTTTTGGACTTTTTCAACACATCCACAATTTTTCCTGCTGCATTATAGCGTGAAACAGCCTTTGGGTCGTTATCCTTCTTAGACCTGCTGTTAACAAATAGGTGGTACATGCCATGGTAGGGATGGTCGATGCAGATTTGGAGAACCAATGCGGATAACAGTGGTTGAAATGTATCTGCAACATCGAGCAATCTTGAAGATAACTGATTCATCAATGAAGCAAACTTCCGGGTCGGCACTTCGCGTAAATATCCTGATACGGCGTTATTAGCTTGTTCATTATCTGAATTGTCAAGCCATAAGGCACAGAAGCGAAGTACATCATTCGCAAAGGTGTCGCAAGCTGTTAAAGATAGGAGATAATTTTCAAGGCATTGATATAAAAATGACTCTCGGCTCTTCTTCAGTCGTTGGTATTCGCGATCATCCAGATCAAACCATTGCTTTGCTTTCGTTCGATGTGTACGAAGCTGGTCCTTCGTCTTTCCGTCAGACGTTTTCATCATTTCCTCAAGATCAGCTACCTCTTTGAGCTTTCTTGTTCGCAAATGCTCTAGCCTGACAAAGTCTTCCAATGTGTCTGGATTCTGTAGCTGCTGGTCACAAAATGTCGCAAATTGATGAAATACAAGACCGGCTTCTCCGCCGGTGTATTCCCCTTTTAGCTCTTTGATAGATGGAGCTAAGTAGCTCTGAATGATGGCATCTGGCTGTTCTAATCTAGCCTCTGCAATGTGGTGTCCCTATTTCATACATTAGAACTCTAGAAAGAATATAATAGGGGCGGGGGGTTAGACTTACTAAGCTAGCCAAAATCTCTGCTACACTCACGGGAATAGTCTGGCTGTGCAAGTCCTTTTGACCACTTAAATTTTGCAGAATCTTGATGGAGGTTTTCATTTCACCTTGATCCCAGAGAACGTTTGCTAGATCAAATGCAGTCGCTGCGTCAATTTTCACCCCTAGTTCAGCGCAGGGTTGAACCAGTTTTGATAATGACATAGCCGATTGGAGGGATGCCTGTGGAATGCCGTGATCTGTACTAATTCTCAGTGATTCTCTTATACACTCAGCCTCTAGAATTTGGGCGTCTCTCGAGCTTAAGTTTGTCATCTTCTTCAAATGTGACCGGCGGCTAATTGACGAGAATATAGCTTCCCTGCTAATCAGTATTTGACTTATATCTTGAAAGCTATGAGAGTATTAGTTACTATTCAGTTTTATCCCAGAGAATTAGGGGATTTTGAAGCTCATACCTTTCTGACTTCAGCCACTCCCCACGACTTGTTAAGCGGTCCCAAACTTCTTGTAAGTGCGAAGAATTGTCCGACATGATTATTTCGTCTATCTCGGTAAGTATTCCTAAAACTGTCATGGAAGATTTCAAAGAGGATAGTGACTGGTTTCCCTGGTTGAGACGGTCAATAATCTCAAGGAAGCAATCATCCAGGGACTTGACTATCTGAATTCTATCCTCTAAACTATTCAAAGCCTGTAAAGATTTGAACAGTGTTCCAGTTGGGGACGTCGTTGTAGGTACCGGTATATCCCACTGTTGCAAGTATATATTTGTTGAAAGCATGTGATCAAAAGCCTCGTTACTAGCGCAAGTTGGGGTGCACGAACGGAACATGGCACTAGAAAGTCCTTGTAGATTTGTGTAATTGAGAGCTTTAATCATTTCAAAGGCTCCCCCGTCGTCTATATTTCGTCCCAGCTTGAGGTCGGTGTCGAAATTCGCGCTCTGGAAGAACAGGTTCTTGAGCCCTGAGCTTTCATGTTCCAACTTCTGCAGTACAGCATCAAGAGATTGATCTTGTTGTATACCATAGAAGGAATCTGGATCATCAATGTTTTTGAATATGCGATGGAGAAGTTCGGTAGATTCTGGTGGTGCTATCGTAGATGACCGTCTAGATGCTCCAGCAGCCTGTGAGTGACATATTTCCAAAAATAACAACGATGTTTTATACATTTGACAGCGAGACGCTGCTGTTGCGGTCAACATAAAGTCAATATCAAGCCACCCATTTCTTTCACCCATGGTGTTCTCTCGGGGTAAAGGCTGGCGTCGAAGGTAGAGAATACACGTTATTATCAAACGAATATGGGGTATAATTGAGTCATTGCTGTTTTGAAGGGTCTCTTTGAAGAGTTCAGAAACTTCAGTTCTAGTTTTCTGGTTACTGTCAATCTCAGATAACAATACGTCATGAAGGATATATGGAAGTAATTGAACTGCGAAGGAAGGAACTTCAAAGATGATTTTTGGTAAAGCCCCAATAACTGCATCATTAGCCACTTTGTTGCATAGAAACAGTGCTAAATGTTGAGCAAACTCAGAGGCCGTATTTGTCGCGTCTCGTTGTGGTAAAGATATAAAACGGGCCATTGCGGATGCTGAGAAGACAAGCATAGGGCATTGATATGGTTCCCATGTTAGAGCTTTCAGTAGGGTCGGGGGTATAATTTGCATGCATTCATCAATCTGAAGATCTCTGGTAATGTTATTCGAGATCATTTGCAGGGTTCTCTCCGCCAGCCCAGCCGGGCCACTGCTGTTAGACAATGAATCACATAGTATACGTAGTATGGCAATTTTCGAGCCAGAGAGAAAACCATCATGGGAACAGTCAAGGAATTCCGATTTCTGTTCTTTTCGAAAGGACGGATCCACCACTCCCGTAGCTGCATATGAACGGCCAAGTACTCGGGCTAGCCACAGACGAAATGATTTGCCCAGAGTTCGATTTTCGACGGAGGACCATAATGTCATTGCATGGGAGGCAGCAACGGCATCCTCACCCAAAACATCATCTCGGAAAGTGTCCGGCCTCTGGAAGCTACCACATAGTTGTGATAAGACGAGATTACTCGTGTGGGCTGTTAACAGGTTCCGTCCTGAGATTTTATCACCCAACAGCTCTAGAATAAGCTCACTTTCGTATGTCCCCTTAATACCGTTCCCGACAAGTTGAATATTCTGAGATGCATGGATTATCCTGCGTAAAGACTCCGTAGACGGTCCATCGAGAGTGCTATATTCTGCTGAGGGGCTATATGTTTTGAGAAAGTCCGAGAACCAAAGGTGGAACTCATGCGCTTTGGCGAGTGTGGCCTTGAAGTGAGCTCTTTGGGTAGTGCTCGCTTGAGGTGCAGACAAGAATTCTCGAAGAGATGCCAATATTGAAACAGCTAGACCGGCAGTAAATGAAGGATTGTCAGAAAGATATGCCTTGCCATTTTCAATTAGATACCAAACCAGGCCAATCGCATCCTCTGCGCAATGAAAATCCGTAAGGAAGGGGCTTAATCCACGTAAAAGCATCTCAAATGGATAATCATATAGTAATATTTGACCCGCCACACAAATCAAGATCTTGAGTTTGCGGATAACTGAGCACGTATGCAGCGAACCAAGGGCCGCGTGCGTCGAGTCCAAAAGTGTTCTTGCAACGAAACAAACTAGGGACGGAGTCCACATAGTTTCAATGTCAAAACCACTCCTCTTGCACAAAAATTCAATTTCATCGAGAAGGTACCTTGCACGGAAGCAAGGTTGCTGACTGAGAGGAAGGGCTGACGCTGAATGGCTCCGTTCATGTATGTTTTGCCAGGCTACTAATGCATGATGAAATGTAGGCCGTTTCTCAAATGCCCTCTGAATCTGTTCCGTTTGATCGATGCTACCAAAGAGAGTAGCGACTGTCTGAGGGAAATATCTCTCTGATAGTTGGAAAAATTTCTCTTTCCCAAGAAGGTTAATCATCCCACGTTCTGCTCCTTTGGCCCCTACCTCTTGTGAAGGGGGCATGCTAATGTCACGAGCGACACTGTATGCCTCAGCCTTATAGAAAGATTCGCATAATAAATCCTCGAATGTTCTCTCTAGACAAGCCTCTATAGCTTTCTTATCATCTTCCTTTTCTCTCATTGCAGTTTGGCCTACAACTTCGTCTTGTATGTCAACAAGAAGCTCACGAAGCGTAGGATACCCAAACACAGCAAATGGAATATCAGTCACAGACTCTTTGTCCATCCAAGTGTAAAGGATCTGTGGCGTAAATAGCTGAAATACTTCCTTAGGACCATCCAAGCCAAGTTCTACAGAAATCTCCTGGAGGCAGGCTTTTGCATGAGGAATAGATGTTGGAACATTCCCAGAAGTCTCAAAAATGCGGTAAATACTCTGGCGAAGAAGTGTATGCCAACGGGACGCAAGCTGCGCAAAGAGGTATAGACGCAATGCAATTCCTTCAGCCCACGTTGAATCCTGGGGTAACCTGTCGATCACATCTTCAAGAATAGCATCATGTTCTTTTAGTACGAACCGACTGAAGATATCCGGTATAAGTTGTGATATATGAAATTTTACTACCAGGTCGCCATCCCGAAGTATTCTGAAAAGGGTAGTTCGAGGAGAGGCTTGTCGGGTCTCCTTCAGGTGAGAAGGGTTTGCTTGTAAGATGGACTCTGATAGATCGGAAAGTCTTATAAGTACTTTTGAGGACCCGAGGCCTTCTCCCAATAAGACGTCAGTAAACCATGCATAAAGCTCAGATGCAGACTCAAACAGATCGTCCCGTTCACTTCCAGTCCAAAGGTTTACAAAGCAACCCACTAGGCTGATGCAAGCGCAAATTGCGGACTCGCACCCTTCGAGCTGATAGGACTCTAGACACTTTTCTCCAAAATATTCTATAACTCTGCAAGCATTAGCCCTGGAGACATCTGGCCGTCCTTTGAAGACGTCAATGACATATTTCCAGCCGACGAGGGTTTCTGTTTCAGTTAAAGTTGTGAGGTATCCTATCAGTGGGCCATCAAGGAGTAAACATGGTTCCTCAGCTAGGCGGATTTTGCAGATTACCATAAGCTGAATAGAGGTCGCAATTCGAACGGAGGCGCTATCTGGAAATAGTGAGACAACGCTGTCACTTCGGTGTATCTTTGAAATAAGACTCGACTCCATGGCCGCGGGCCGTTGGGATGGGAAATCCGTGTCAACATCCATAGCATCACTTGCTTGCGAATTGATTTCATCGGATTGTCTATCTCTTTCCAGTATAGGGACGAGTAGCACACTCATCCGGACTAGGCCACGCAAAATGATATCCTTCGAGTCAAATGGAGCTTTCAACGAGAGAACAATAGGAGCTAACACCTCTAAACATGTATTTAGGTGCTCCTCATCCTTGGAAAATTTATCACATAAACTCGCCCAAAGTTTAAGAACGGAATCTTGGGTGTGCTGGCTCCTTAATGATTGCGGTATGAACTCCATCATGATTATAGAGATGACGCATAGAGAGGTAAGGACTTGGATAATCTCCACAGTGATATGATGCCCCTTATCAGTGCAGAGAGCAGCCCACACCTGATGAAAGGTATCAATTTTATACTGTAAGAGGTCAAGAACCAGAGTCTCGGAAGGGTGGTGTCTAGTAGCGACATAGATTGGTACATTACCCACTATTTCTGAATGAACAGTCGTTTTCTTGCCCGTGAGTGTCAAGTAATCGAGAATTTTTGCATGATGTTGTAAATGCATCCAAACCCTAGAGATGCGATTTACTGGGCCTGTAGAGGATAAATCTGGGTTCGGTATGGACGCTCCAAAACATGACAATAAAATGCCAAGGAGAGGAAAGGGCCGAGCAAAAGTTGCCATATGGCTGGTTTGAACTCTGTCTGTCGGGACTGTAATATTCGCCGAAAATTAGCATTGATCCATTAATTAGACAACGTAGATACTATACCTAGAACCCATTTATTTTTTAGCCACCCACAAGCTTGTTTAACAAGGCTTTGGCTCTGTGTAGCATTTACCTCCGACCACAGTTCTAAAACATTGACCCAAAGATTCAAGGACGAATCGTTGAGGTTTGCAGGACCGTTCATGTCTGCGGAAGACACCAGGGAATCGAGTGTTCGAGCAATATCCGAGTAGCTCAACAACTTAGAGTGAATGGATACAGCCATAAAATGACAGACGGCTCGCGAGATAGCTGGAGAGGATATATTTCGTACACCTAATTCCCATGCTTGAAGCCAAGTTTCCTTGATCTGATCAGATTTGGCGTGCCGGCAGAGAGTAAGACTGTGTACACGAGTTAATAGTGCAATACTGACAAGGTATAATAGTGCAACTTACCTGGTAATTGCAACAATACTCCAAGAAGCGACCACAACATTGTCATCGAGGGTATTTTTAATTAGTTGCCCAAGGAGTGTAGAGAGGCGTCCGACTTCTGGCTCTGTTTCTGATACGATGAATGGTATGAGTTGTAACGCACAAATACGATTATTCCCAGTAGGTCTTGAAGCATCCATCAGAATATCATCAATTCTAGAAAGAAGATGCTGCTTTTTATTCAAGGACTTTTCTTCCGCCAAGTCACGTTTCTCGCGTGAGTGATAATTGTCAATAAGCCTTGAGAATGCCGCTATGAGTGACAAAATTGTCCAATTCTGCATGACTTTCGAGACTCCTGTATTTGGTGAGATAAACTGAAGGCCAACATGCATAGGAATGTTGTGGTGGGAGAAAATTAAATCGTCAACCTGCAGGGCTTCTCTCTCAGGAAGCCGAACATATTCCGAATGCAACCGGTCTACGATACCTTGGATAATTTCGATGTCTAATTCCGGCTGGAGAGCTTGGCCTCTTCTGCATAGGATTTCTTTTCCTATAAGAAGGGTAGCTAGCATCTCCTCTTTGAGCACAACAGACTTTGTAGACCAATACCTTCTAATGGTAGGTATCACGGCGCAAAGGGTATCTTGAACAAGAGTAATGTTCTCCAAGATAGCGATAGAGAGGGTCGTGTTAAGAGCAGTGAAAGCTGCATGGGGTGCGCTTCCCATTGGATTTAGTGAAGCTATATATTTTGAAAGATTATGAAATAGTTTCGGTGCATTCTCGAGCACTGGCATACCTGGACAAGCGACTAACAGCTGTATGCAGACTTCAAGATCCTCAGAGCTGCCCCTTGAATCTTGTTTAGACGATGGGTAAGAGGATTGTGCCGATGTTGGATGGGGAGTTGAACGGCTACTCTGGCTGAACTCTTCTGGTGGTATGGATCGGCCTCGCCGGATGCTCATCTGTAGCGAGTTGCTATCCCCTGCAAGTCCAAGGCCCTGGAGGCAGAATTCTAGCAGATCACACCAGACATCTTTGGAAAGATGTTCAACATGGGGTGGATATTGTAGAATCACTCGCAGGGTTTTTATGTAATCTGCACTTAGAGATTCCCATAACCCTTCCCCAGGGATTGTCAATGAATCAATAACATGGTTAACAAGAGCAATCACAGTTTTCGTCCTAATCCGACGTAGGGAGACTTCAGCTGCAGTTCTAATGACACCAGCGCATTTTGCCAGTCTGCTTGCTGCTTGCGTTTTGGAGACAGCTCGATTCGCTTTACTGAACGTCGATTTCTCAATAGCAATAAATCGGAAAAGAGTCTCAAAGATACCGTGATATACTTTATCGTTCAAAGAGCCCCTATAGATAAGTGTAAGTCACCACATGCGGTTACAGGACCCAGCTGCTGGCGATTTTATAACATACAGTCTAGGAGAGCGCCTGTTTTGAAGCAAGATGTGTTTGAGATCTACACAAAAAGTTAGCCAGTCAATTAACACCGGACGACAAACTGGGGTGTCACCTTCAAGTCCATCTATCCGATCTTTGAGCCTCCCAGAGGATATCAAATTGACTGCCTGATCAACACTAACTTCTCCCATGATGGCGCTCTCAACTCATAGGTATAATTAATGATTGGTATCCCCAGCAGGCCGACATTTCATTCGTTTGTTTTCAATGCAGTCCAAAGATGTCAATATTAGGAGTTGAACTTCAGAAAAAACTCGGTGCGAGACTTAGCTCCATCGTCGTCCATGTCAATTCCAATCAACTAATAATGTAGCCGCTGGTGCAGCTGTGTAGCTAATAATTAGGTGACTAACTACTAACTAGTTAGTTCGCGTTGTGCCTCGCACGTCGTCCTGGTTTCTTTTTTAGGCTTGGCCCGTCTAGTTAAACGGCCTTGGCGTGTTTGTCGCGTTTGGCTTTTGTCCCTAACCTTCAAGTAAGTTAAACTTACTTTGATCTTTCTGCTTCAACAATAAATAACATTGGAAAAAAGGACGCCCTGGACCTCAGCAACGACACGCGGAGTTCATAATGGAGGGCGATGAGAGTTCTGGCAACTTACGGGGCCTATATCAGGACCTGTCAGCCTCGTCCAGGTTTGCTCTTCCCAATGCAGAGAGGCTTGTGGCCGAGTTGGAAGCAACACTTGAGGACTTCCGCAGGCTGTTAGACAAGCCAGCCAAAAACAACGACAGCAGAAAGACTGTTCTTTCAGGTAGGCATCTTGGGGTTGGATAGGCGTTGCGACACTAATGCTCGCGGCTCTTTGCTGATGCTTGCTTTCTTTAGGCAAAATTAAGCTTGACGATGTCGAATATGAGGTCAACGCGGAGTTCCAGCAAGAAGTATTGCAGGTGGCAGATGCTTTGGACGTCGATGAAATTGAGGCTGCGCGCTATTATATTCGTGCACAATCCGATGCTAAGAAGCTAGATCGATCGCCAATCGTCAGCTCTATAATCCGTTTTCACGAACAAAGAGAGTTCGTTCTAGAGTGCCTGAGGCTCATCCTTCACGAGTCTTTTGAGGTAGAACGGGAAGAAACTCAGCTCTTAATGAAGGAATATGTTGCATCGGTACTTGAAATACAGAACGGCCCTTTACGGAATGGCTCGCTATTTGCTAGGAAATGCATGGACGCGATGACAGACATCGAAAAGTGGTTGGTTCTTTTGGGGGAACAGATACAAAAGGCATCAATTGTTGGGCAGTCTCAGGAAGCTGATATTCTTGAAGTTATTGAATATCAAAAGCAAAGTCTTGGGAAACAGCATGAATCTTTAGGAGCCATCGTGTCCTACCTCTTCAAAGGCACCTACACAAGCTCTGAAGACTTCCGCAAACTCATGGAGAAAACGAAAAAGGTCGACAAATTTGACATGCTACTCGTCCATTATGTCCCCTCAATCATAACTGCGGCCTCCCAATATGGCTCATCGGAAGGTCAGGGGATTGAAGACGCAAGATCCTTACACAAAGTGATTGTTGAGTCAAAGGACTCCCAAGGCTGGGTACTCCCCCAGTTTCACGCTGCCACCATAGTCTTTTGGCTAGCGGAGTATAGTGGCTGGTACTTTGATAGCACGGCGGCTGGACCGATTCAAGGTTTAAATTCTGCCGAAGAGTCCGCCAAGCTATCAAAATCACTTCTCGCTGCCCTCGAGGACGGCGGTTTTCACTTTATTCTAAGCATTTGCGCTGGAGTTGGTTTGGATGAATGGAAAAATGCAGAAAGGAACGAGCTGGTTACACTTCTACTAAAGGATGCGGCCCGTCTGACTCTCGAACCCGACGCTCCCTCGCCATATTTCCATTCCTTACTCATGGAGAGTATTGAAGGATTCACCGAGTCTCTGATTGCAAACATGCCCGATGCTATCCGAATGCTGAAGTCGGAAGAAGATACCCAGCGATTGGATCAGATTACTGCGCTCAGGGACTCAGTTTCTCCAAATCTCCACCGGGGTCCCGTAGAGGTTCGCATGCATTTAGAATGTTTACTAACTATAATCGCGTTCTCCTTCGACGGCAGGAATGATGCTGCTCAAGAGTTTTGGTTGGACCCTGACGGTAATTTATACGGATTCCTTCAATGGGTATCAAAACGTCAAACCGTTCCCCGGGCCAGTGCATTTTGCGAGATGTTATGCTCTATTTCAGGTGGGGAAGAGAATTCGGCCGCGGCACATAAATTCCTCATTGACGAGGATTCTCTATCTTCTGCAAAGTTTCGAAGGTCGGCTTCTATGAACTGGACTCAAATGTTCGCCGAAATTCAACTCTATGCTGTGAGAATTACTGAGCGCCCCTCAACGACCCAGTCTTCTACACTACGCCTCCGTAAATTGGAAGTCCCAGATATTGAGGAGCCCGAGAGCCCAATTATGCTTACCAGCTACCTACGTCTCATCAGCCATCTGTCCCGGGAGAATAGTAAAATTCGTGAATGGATTCTGCAACATCAAACCACCAACTTGATCTCGGTACTTCTCACTCTTTGTGGTGCGTCAATCCCTCAGCATCTTCGGGCAGCTATCTTTGTTACTCTGCGATGTTTAATGATAGACCGGACGTCAGCCCATTCAAACGAAATGTGGACTTCTCTGGACAACTGTATCTCTGGCTCAGGCTCTCTTCCACTGGCACTTTCTCCGCTACCCCCCTTGTCTAGCCCACAAGTACGGAACGAGCGGCATGCTTTCCAACGCATCACAGAGAGCTTTGATCAGATGAATGCGTTTGTTGAAATGCTTAACCAGCTGGTTGGTCCTGTATCCGATTCATTGGATTCACAATTGACCCTGCCATTCCCTGAGTCGTTGGGCTCCACGTACCGAATGCCTGGTATTGAGCCTTATGTCGATTATGTAATGGGCCAGGCTTTCGCAAACAGAAGTGTCATGGCTGAAGACAAGGAGTCACATCTCTTGCAGTGGAATTGCATGAATTTTGCTGCTACTGCTCTAGAGTCCTTCAACGAGAATCTTGTTAGCATTGTCAGTCAGCCGTCAATATCCGCACAGCCAAACTGGAAAGTGACATTCTCAACATACCTTCGATTACATCCATTTTCACGTGTTATGGAATGGCTTTTCAACGAAGATGTGCTCAGAGTCTTATTTTCTTGCTCTCACAGAGATGCAGATGGGGTGTCCAAGGCTTCTTCAGACTCCATACTGATTTCCAGCTTGGTCCGGAGTATTGATATCATGAATCTAATTCTCGACCACCAGCCCACATACTTCAATATTGTTCGACCAATAATCAAAAGCTCCGGGCAAGACTCTTCTTTCAACATCGCCAATTCTACCCTTGCATCTTTTGAAGACTGTGTTATTGATAACTTAGGGTTGATTTCTGACCTATGTCTTTATTGCGGGACGGGGCATCCTCAACTGACGCTAACTTCACTGGCTCTTTTGGAAAAGCTGTCAGCTTCCAGAAAGTTAAACAAATCTTCAAATATCTCATCTCGATGGCAATCTACAAACCAGATGGTTGAACAGTTGAACTCCAATGTTGAAGCAGACCGAGTAGCCCGATCACTAGCCTCCCAAATAGATGTAGATATTCGGGAACTAGAGAGTGGTCCAGAATCATCCGGCTACCTTATTAAGATGGGACTACTTCAGCTACTGGATAAGTGCCTCAAGATGTCTCCTGAGAAGCCAACAATTGCTCATCTCCTTCTTGGTTTCTCCTGCCTTGGTAATACCCTCGACATCCCACCAGATGGCTTGTTTGAAAATGGGATTTCCCTTTTACACTCTATACTCGAGTTTGTTAAGGCTTATCCTCTTGGAATGGATGGGGCAGTTATATCCTGGATGATACATCTAAGATGTTTGGGTTTCCAAGTTTTACTGAACCTGTGGGCCTCACCTCTTTCATCTAATCTTACTTTACCGCATCTCCGCGCAGGTCAACTTTTACCAGTGCTCTTCATGTCTCAACCAGTTGTTACCGCAGAGACGTTATGGGACGACTTCCGAACAAACGAGCCTGATTTCTGGCTGTCATCGTCACCCAGCTCGCTATCTGAGCTGCTCATGCTTCGCACACTACTTTATGAATATGCAACGACAGAGGTGCGGGCTGTGTATAAGCAAGGCTCTCCATCTGTCCAGAGGGATACTTTACGGACAATTATGGGAACAACATCAGTCGAGGGTGACCAGAGCGTCGAACATCCCTCTTTGTTTGATCTTTTCGATTTTGCTGATATTGATGTCGGCTTTTCTTATACATGGCCTGAATTGCAGTTCTTTGGTAGCGTCAACGTTGAAAGTTGCGTGAAGACGGAGGAAAACGGAGTGGTTGTGCTTTATGACATTGAAGCACTACAAGAACTCCTTCAGCTTGTGAAAGAGGATCTCGTTGCCGATGGTGTAGTGACATCACAAAACGAGGAGCAAATCATGGCTGAGAAGGAGAAACTTTTACTATTTTTAAGTGCTACTAACGAATTCCGTTATGTTCAATTCAATCGGTTTGTTGCCTTAAAGGCGTGGACAGATCTAGTGACCATCATTACTGCCACTTGCAAAATGGACCCTACATACATGGCTTCCTTCATTCAGCAAACACTGCAACTGATACTACCAAAGTTTGAGTCATCAATAGTCGAAACCCCAGCGGAAGCTATTGAACTGGCCCACCTCGGTGAGACTCTCATTGACAAGCTTGATGAGATACCCACCGATACAAACGGGGATGTGATCGATGAGAGATTGGACTACTTGTTCCAAGTCTGCACAAGCGGCATCCCGCAAACTTCCGACAACATCACACTCCGAGAATCTCTATATCAAATATCCTCGAAACATCTCGCCCGGATTACAGCATCTAGTTCAACAGATGACCGATTCAAGGAGCACGCGCACAGCACCGTCAAGGCTGCAGGGCCTACACTCATGGAAACTATCTGCGATGATGCGTACGGCAGCAGCGAGAGTTGCAGAGTCTCTGCCCTGGTGTTGCTAAACCTCTTAGGGATCCTTGACCAGCAGAGAAATTCTTCCCTTCTGGTCAACTTGATTACCCACTCCAACTATCTTGGAATGTTCCTAGACGTATTGAGGGTAATGCCTTCGGAGTTCCGAAATGCCAAAGCTACAGGTACGCTTCTGATTTTCTGCTCCATAAACAGGGCTGTTTCACTTACAGCCTGCTATCTAGATACCGCACAGCTGTTGCTGTTCTACGAGTCCCAACTATCACTTCTCCAACAACTTTCACAGACGAAGGCTGGCGCATCGCAGCTCCTAGATGCTGGTTTATTCCAGGCTGTGAAGGAATCACAGCTATTTTCTGCTGATCCAGATATAGGCATAGGTGAGGCAAATTTCAACTCTTGGATCCGAGTACCAGTCACCGTCTTTATTAACCAGGAGTTCCTATTAGATATCGACAACAGTGACGCACTTCAGCGATACTATGAACTACTTTTGTCAGTTCTCCAAGTGATTGTGTCCACTATCTTCTCTAGAGGGTTGCATAATCAGGCCATCTGTGACCAGACGAGAGCATTCCTCTCCGAGAACAGACAAAGCATGGTTGGCATATTCAAGCGATGCGCAAAGAGTGGAAGCTCAGATGACCCTAGCATGAAAAAATGCCTGGACAATCTGGCCAAATCGTACACTGCATTGATTGCCTCTGTCGACTTCCTGGACGTAAGTGCATTCCCTCTCCTCCATCTCTTCCCCATCTACACACACCATCCTCATGCACCAGAGGCATCGTTCTTACATACTTCTGAATAGTACGAAGACAGCCAATCCAGCATCACGTCAAAACCAAAATTCTTCTCGTAATCTTCTGGGGCTATTGCAGTTTCTATGCTATGCCTAGTACGGAGTAACACGATATCACTGGATTTTCTTATTTTTGATTCCACCGCGCGTTGTGTTTTCGTTTTTTTTTTTTTGTCTGTAGCTTTAGAGTCATGAAGGGCGCTCAGTTTATGTGTCTATATAAACAGGACCAATGATAACATACGAGGGTAAAAGAAAGGAAAAAAAGAAAAGCGTGAAGCCTGGTTGTCCCGTTGATCGTTCTATATTTATTTTATTTCTGAGGTCGCGGAAGGAATAAATTAAACTAACTAACTAGTTACGTGTTTGTCGTGTTTGGTTGCCCAAAGGAGCCACGACTTCACGTGCTTTCGCCGGCCTGGCTCGACTTTCTAATCAAACAACTTCGTCTTCATCGCCGCCGTCTGCCTCCCCCATCCTCCTCCACCAGGCCACTGTTCCACGGGCATGCGAAGCAGCCAGCAGGTCGCGGTTGGCTAGGATTCTATCCTGCTGCTCAGCACCCTTCTCTCTCACGGCTGTCCTGCCCGGCCGCGCTTGTCCTCTCCCACCGCTGGGCTACCTCATATCGATGAAACTTAATGCCTACTCCCTCCTCTGGCGGGAACCGCAAACAAATGGGTAAAAGGAAACACAAAGACTCAAGCCGAGACGAATCGCAAGAAGAGCAGGAACAGAAGCAGCGGACAATCCCGGATCTTTTTAGCAGAGACTACCACAGCACGAACCACAAGCAGGCGCCCCCTCCTCCACAGTCCAACAAGCGGCTACGGCGCAACGAATGCGATCCTGGCCGCGAAACCTCGTCCGAAGAGCTAGCGCCCATCACTGTCGACAAGATGTATAAGTTCACCAGCTCGGACGGCAAGGGGAGTAATGGAAGTGCGTTTGGATTCGCTCGCGCCGACAACCGAGCGCCGCTGGCGAGGACAAGACCGTTCAATTCTTCCAATCCAAGCAGCTTTACACCCCACACAGGTGCAAAGACACTCAAAGTCAAGAATCTGCGCGACACTCCCAAACTCGATCAACAGCTCTATTTTGAAAAAGTGTGGTCACAGCTGGACTCGGCTCTTACGGCAATATTCAACCATGAGAAGCTTCCGTTTTCCTTGGAGGAGCTATACAGAGGTGTGGAGCATGTGTGCAGGCAGGGAAGAGCACCAAATCTGGCGAAAAATCTCAAGGACCGTTGCATGGAACATATATCAGGGACGGTCATGGAATCACTACTTGCCAAATCTACATCCGGAGATGAGGCCGGAATACTGCGGGCCGTGGAAGCTGCATGGACACAGTGGAATGCGCGACTTGTGAGTCCTTCTATACTTCGTCTAGCACAAATTATTGAAGAATAATCACTCTGACTGACCATTTGCTTAGGTGACGGTTCGGTCCATTTTCTACTATCTAGATCAGTCCTTTCTCCTGCATTCTCCCAACAATCCCGTTATATACGAGATGGGTCTTCTTCAGTTCCGCTCATCGGTGTTTTCTGACGAGACCCTGAAATCCAAGGTGTTCAAGGGAGCATGTCTTCTGATCGAGCTGGATAGACTGGAGGATAGCTATGCCGACCCCACCCTGTTAAGAAGTTCTATCAAGCTATTCCACGACTTAAAGATTTACACCAGTCAATTTGAGCCATCAATGCTCGAGAATTCAGCGGCATATTATAGAAATTGGGCAGCAACCCATGTAGCTGAAGACGACTTGGCAAGCTATGTTGAAAAGTCGTATCGGCTCATTGAGCGGGAGATGGCTCGGTGTGACCTTCTCTCATTCGACAGAGGGACCAAACAGAAGTTAGCCGAGCTTCTCGACCATAATTTGATGGCTAATCAAAAACAGTTCCTTCTCCAAGAGGCTGATATCATTAGTCTTCTCCAAGCAAACAATGCCACCGCTTTGGAACGGTTATTCTCCATGCTTGAACGAAAGGGCATGGGCGTGGATGTAAAGTCTGCGTTTAGTAAATATATCGTCCAACAGGGCTCCTCTATTGTCTTTGATGAAGCGCGTGAGGCCGAGATGGTCACTAGACTACTTGCTTTCAAGCAAAGCCTAGATCATATCTGGAGATTTTCGTTTCATAATCATGAACAACTTGGCCATACTCTTCGTGAATCATTTGAAACATTTATTAACCAGCATAAGAAGACTGACTCTAACTGGGGGACAGACAACCCCAAACCCGGTGAGATGATTGCAAAGCACGTCGACCTGTTGCTCAAGGGAGGAGTGAGAGCACTTCAGAATCGTCCAGTTGAGGACATCACCGGCAACTCCAGTCTTACCGATGAGGATGCAGAAATCAATAAACAGCTCGATCAAGTCTTGGACCTCTTCCGATTCGTGCATGGCAAGGCCGTGTTCGAAGCGTTCTATAAGAACGACCTCGCGAGAAGACTCCTGATGGGTAGGAGTGCCAGTGATGAAGCGGAGAAGAGCATGCTCTCAAGGCTCAAGTCAGGTATGTATCGCTTCAATGCATTGTGCATTTGGGGCTTGGCTAACGCAGAAGAGCGCAGAGTGTGGCTCCAATTTCACCCACAATTTGGAGACCATGTTTAAAGACATGGACCTTGCACGGGACGAAATGGCGTCGTATAACGCCTTACTGCGGGAGAAGAACGAACGGTCCAAGATCGATCTCAATGTTAATGTCATATCTGCAACTGCCTGGCCGAGTTACCCGGATGTACCCGTTAACATACCAGACTCGATATCTCAAGCCATCAGCAATTTTGAGGAATTTTATAATAACAAATACAGCGGACGAAGGCTGCACTGGAAGCACACCCTCGCCCATTGTCAGTTGAAAGCACGGTTCCCGCTTGGGGACAAGGAATTGGTTGTGAGCTCGTTCCAGGCCATCGTACTGCTCCTATTCAACGACCTTGCCGGTTCCGAGACGCTATCGTACGATGTTATCAAAAAGGCGTCTGGTCTTTGTAAGCTATTGTACTCTCCTTTTCTCCTCCCTCTTGTCTCCCGTTTGGCCCGGGTAGCTAAGGTGGATCACAACATCGTTCAAATGCTAACAATAGTTTCCTTCTCGTAGCGGATGTGGAGCTGAAGAGAACACTACAGTCCCTAGCATGTGCTAAATACCGCGTTCTCCTTAAAAAGCCCAAGGGCAAAGAGGTCAACGAAGGAGACGTGTTTGCGTACAATGCCAAGTTTGAGGACCAAAAGATGCGGATCAAGATCAACCAGATCCAGCTGAAGGAAACCAAACAGGAGAACAAGACGACACACGAGCGTGTTGCCGCAGACCGACACTTTGAGACACAGGCCGCGATCGTACGCATAATGAAAAGCCGCAAGACCATTACGCATTCAGACCTGGTAGCTGAAGTAATCAAAGCAACCAAGAATCGCGGTCAGCTCGAGCTTGGCGACATCAAGAAAAACATCGACAAGTAAGCCTTGAACACTCTGCTGACTGACAATAAATAGAAAATGCCTTGCTGACACGTGTATGCCAGGCTCATTGAGAAGGACTACATTGAACGAGAAGATAACAACCGGTACAAGTATATTGCCTAGACCAAACACAAACACAGCTTGTTCAAGAAAAAAAAAAAAATAAATAAATAAATAAAAAATTTGATCACCATCTCCTACGACCTTTTCCAAGAAACGACACGAATAGGCCAAAGAAAAGAAATAAAAGAAAAATAATCACATCCAAGAATGACAAACCACCCTCTTTTGGTGCATTTTGAGCGGAGTTCTACGGGGAAAAGACATGCACTTTTTTCATCTCACGAATAATAATATACGCTCGTTGACTTAAACTCTCTCAGCTACCTCCACAACGCCTTTCTCCTATATTTAGTGACTTACGTGATGCCGCCGGTCCAGGCCTTTGAAGTATTATGTATACTAAATGCGACGCAATATCAGCTGGATCTCGAAGCATCAGATGATCAATCAAGCTTCTCCCTCCAAGGCCATATTTGTTATTTTCTCAAGAACTAGTCTCCATCTTCTCTGTTTGCCATGGCCCATCCAGCCAACTGACTGGGCGAGCACCCGCCATCAAGCTGCGATATTCGGCCGACTTTTTCTTTTTTTCTTTACCTATAAAGCTCCTGAACAGCTCTAGAAGCCGAAATCACCGGCACTTCCCGATCCGGTAAGCCGGGACAGCCGCCGGGCGACGCCCAAGGCCGTCCAGCAGCTCTGAAAGCCATGAACGCCCCGGGCAAGGCGCTGGCATGAGATGAGAAGAGGTCGAAGACCTGCGCTGCTGTCCGGCGGGCGTGGCCAGGCACCCAACCCAGCCGGCGGTGCTGCCAGCGGCCGGCCGACGGAGCATCATAGCTCGCCCTCATAATGCCCTGGCCGACATGGTTAGTAACATGCTTGCTCGGCTCGACGTCAGTCCGGGGTAGTTTTAACTAGTGATTGGAACCCGCCGTCTAACCGGCTAACTAGAGCTCCTGACTAGCTGTTCGTTAGCTAGGAGTTTTTCCCGAAGCGCTGTAACAGGCCCACCCGCCACCAAACCAACAGCTTTCGTCTCGTCTTTGCTTTTTCCTCCAACGCATCACGCTCTCTTCTACCTTTTTTTTTTTTTTTTTTTTTTTTTAGATCCCGCAGCAGTCGAAGCATGTTCCTCGACCGGAGTCGCATGTACCTTGGCTTGTCCCACCCGAAGCTTGCGCTGTCCTGATGCTAACTATGGCCGCCGGCAGCTGGTTGCCCCTCCTGGCTTGTCGGGCCTCGCCCCGACGGCCGGGTCGCATGTATCAGGCCAGCACTACAAAGGTCAGCCGGTCACCAGCTCATTCGCGCTCTTCTTTCTCCTCCTCCTCCTCCTCCTCCTCCAGGCACACCAGTCTTCTTCTCTGTACTATATTCTTACTCCTGAGCAGTTGTATCTGTCGTTTTATTCTGTGAGAACCCGGTCTGATTGTCAGATAGCACCCGTCAGATTGCGCAAGCAGCCAGACAACCCGTCCATAGGCAGAGCGTCCTACAGCAAGAGGGAAAGCCATACCGCCATCGCAATGCAGAGTAAGTAGGCTGGCAATTTGCCCTGCAAGGAGTGTGTCCAGGGATCTATGCTGACGGCCTCTCTAGCTAAACACTTCTTCTCGGACCCAACTCACCTGGTCAATTCGGCCCTTCACTCCCTCACCCTAACCAACCCTTCCCTGGCCTTCGACAAACAAAACAAGATCATCTACCGCCGACCATGCAAGGATACCGAGTCCAAGGTGTCCATCATTTCTGGTGGTGGCTCCGGACACGAACCTGCCTTTGCCGGCTTTGTAGGCAAGGGGATGCTAACGGCGTCGGTGGCCGGCACCATCTTTGCTTCTCCGTCTGCCGAGCAGGTCAGGAGGGCCCTGCTACAACGAGTTGATGGCTCCAAGGGCGTCCTTGTCATTGTCATGAACTATACGGGTGACGTCATGAATTTTGGACTTGCCGCCGAAAAGGGGAACGCAGCGGGCATCAAGACCGAATTCTTCGCTATCAGTGATGACGTCGGTGTTGGTCGTGAGAAGGGCGGAAAGGTTGGCAGAAGAGGAATTGGTGGTGGTGTCATGGTTCTGAAGATCGTCGGTGCTCTTGCTGAGACAGGGTGAGTGTTGATCCCTCTCTTTCATCCTGCATATCTGATTCGATGCTAATACATATATTGTGTGTTTAAGTGCATCTCTGGAAGAGGTTTATGCTACAGCTCAACTTGCCAATAACAACCTTGTCTCCGTTGGCTCTTCTCTGGAACATGTCCATGTCCCAGGCCGAGACATGCCGGACCCGAATTCAGACGACCTGGTGCCCCACGGTGAGGTAGAGGTCGGCATGGGCATTCATAACGAGCCTGGCTCCCACCGTATGAAGGTCACTGCAGAAGAAATGATACAGACCATGCTCATGCAGATGCTTGACCAAAATGATAAGGAGCGAGCCTTCCTCAAGTACAGTTCCTCGGACAGGTTTGTCCTTCTCATCAACAACCTAGGAGGCGTGAGCACACTAGAGTTGTCCGCCCTTACCGCTGAAGTAGTCCTTCAGTTAGAAAGAGATTACAAAATTAAGCCCGTGAGGACGATCCAGGGCACGTTCTTGACCAGTCTCAATGGCATGGGTTTTAGTATCTCTCTCCTCCGTCTTGCAGACACCGGACTGGGTGCAGGCAAATCGTTTCTCGAACTACTAGATGCTCCCTCGGAGGCAGTTGGCTGGGCTGCCCCAATCCAAACCTCCACTTGGGACAACCAGACATCCGCCTCCTTCGAGTCAGCAAGCAGCCCCCGTGCCGTCGAAAAGCCCTCAAACCTCACCCGTATGTACCTTCTCCTTCGTTGCATCTAACTATACATACCCAGCTAACTCGGTTATACCAGTTGATCCTGCCATCCTCAAAAAGGTTCTTTCCTCGGGACTTGACCGAGTTATTAAGGCGGAACCCCTTGTCACCCGCTATGACACTATAGTTGGAGACGGTGATTGTGGAATTGGGCTCCAGCGCGGTGCAGAAGCCATTCTCAAAGAAATCAATGACTCCTCCACACCCCTCACGCCCGACATTCTTGCCACCTTGCATCGCATTATTGACGTCGTCGAAAACACCATGGACGGCACCAGCGGTGCCATCTACGCCATATTTCTTAATGCCCTTGCCCACGGCCTCCGTGCACAGGACAAATCTACCCCAGCGACTGTAACATCAACCATATGGGCTAATGCGCTCCAGCACTCCCTCAAAGCCTTGGCCAAATACACGCCTGCCCAACCCGGTGACCGAACGCTTATGGACGCATTGTCACCTTTCATCAACACCTTGATTGAAACAGAAGATATCCGAAAAGCCGCTGCGGCAGCGAGCCAGGGCGCTGAGGCTACCAAGATGATGAAAGCCAGCCTTGGAAGGGCTGTGTACGTTGGTGGTGAGGACGAGTGGGTTTGCAAGATCCCTGACCCTGGTGCGTATGGTCTCAGTGAGTTCCTGGACGGTATAGCTGAGGGTATATGATCTCATCTATACTTCTTTCTTTTGGCGTCTCCTTTTGCAACTTCATTTTGGGTATAATATCTAGTAAATAATATGCGACTAATATCTAAGTTAATTTGGTTCATTCCCCTCTCCCTTTAACCCCCCTCCCCCACCTCCTCATTTCTCTAATTTTTCCGGCATTACTCTTTGTATCAATCTTCAGTATCTCCGTTTTCGCATGTATATAATGTCGATATACCACCTCTATATTAATACTCTTGAAAACTCCGTCTTACAAACTTGGGGAGGGGGTATATCTGCTTTGACGTAGCACGTGACTAGCTGAGCCGCAAGGTGAAGGCTCAAATAAGGTGCGAAAGGAAGAGTCGCAATGTTCACTCCGCCTTTTAATAATCAAGGCTGTATGTTTCATCATATTCTGGGGATTTTGTATCTTCTCCAGGGCTACTATATCACATAAACCCTAACCTTCCGCCAAGTGTAACAAAGGACCGGTGCAGACTATCCGGTCCATCCCACCACGGACTCCATGTGAAAAAGAAATCGCGAATCAAAACAGTATGGATTTTGAGAAGGAAAGGAGGGAAACAAGAAACGCCAAAGACGCCGACATGCTGGATTAGTGACTTCCATGACATAGCTTTAATATGGAAGCAAGGCATCACTTCACGGGCCAGGCCTGCGTCCCGCGACACCAGAGCGATTTGTTGCGTCATGATTACCGCTTTGGGGTGGAGAGATCTAAGTAGGCGGGAGTCTAAGTCATATGGAGGTGACAGATTGGCGAATGTGTGCGGACCGCGCAGTGTAGAGCTAAGAAAGGACCAAAACGAAGCTCAACTCAGAAGTACCAGGATAACTGAATCGCCTCTCAAGAACCTAGATAGCCGAGTAAGTATAGTGTCGTCGCATATACGGTGAGAAGGGAAGGTCCGGGCAAACTTTGCGTAGACTTACATCTTGCTGATGAAGCGATCTTTATTGACGCCTTTGCCCTTGCCACCCTTGGGCTTCTCAGTCCACATCTCCTTGACGTTCTCTAGTACCATGTTACAGTGACGATCAAAAGCCTTTACACGCGCAAGTAGCTTGCGGTTGTTCCGACATGAGATCAAGACCTGCGAGTGGGCACGGGTAGCTGTTTGGAGGATTGAAAGCGGACCGGTGGTGAGCTCATGTTCTTCGAGAACAGAGACTTCGTATTCACTATAGCCCGTACTAGGTTAACTCATCGCCCATCACCATTATTAATTCATTGCGCGAGGAACAAAGTGAGCTGGAACGGGTTCGGATGCCAAGAACAGAGCAATAAGTGGTTGTCCGGCTGTGGTGTGGTTGAGGTTGGCGATAGCTTCAAGTTTGACGGGAAGGATAGTTTGGGACATTCAAAGGACCAATGGAACGTACGTCAGCTCGCTGCGAGGCTTGTTAAGCAGATCTCTAGAGAACAAGAGCCCAGATGTTAGCAGGTATGCGGCAATGCGCTGTAGCAGCAAGGCCGTCTATTGCGCGGGGGGAAGACCGGTTGAGTCATCTGATTCGACAGTGAATGGGAGCCTGCTTACTGAATCTTGGTGTCGGACATCTTGGGAAAAGCTATAAAAAGGCAGCAACGGTACGCTCCTTCGTGTCGACGTCTTTCCTTGCTTCGGGCTCTTCTTCTTTGCGTTCGTCTTTCTCCTGCGTCTTCGCAGCAAAAAAAGTCAACAAGCCCTAAAGCTTTCTTATATCACGTGATTATTAGGTAATCGCCAAGCTTCAATACCGATTCTGGTTAGCGTGTCACGCGTCGGCGGCTTATTTTTCCAAACCGGAAGGCGCGTTGGACCTGGCGCGTCACTAGTCCCTATCAAGAAATCTGCTTCCCATTCACGCGCGCTTAGGTCAGCAATCTCGAATATCGCGTTTGGCTTCACGACTTTCGATCGTCTCTTAACTCCAACCTCTTCTTCTCCGCCTCCAACGCCTCCCTACTCTTCCTCTTCTCCCTCTCCCCCACACACACGCGGTTGCTAGGCTGAGCTCGCGTGAGAGGGAGACCATTGAAGGGGTTGCTTCCATTTGTTTTTCATTTGTCTTTTTGGTCTTCGTTCTCATTAGATACATGTTCTATTACTGCAACTCCAGCCAATCCTGACATTGCCATATTTACACTTCGCTGCTGTCCTCACGTTATGAAGCCTGCCAGACTACCAGGCACAGACATCAAACTTATGCAGTGACTCATTCACTGAGGCCATCGATTCGTTTCTATTTGCACCCGCCGACTGCTACCTTGAACCCTTTAGCTTCCTCGACATACAACCTTGCAAGCAGCCTACACCAGAAAGGGATTGTCTTCGCCTTAATTTTCTGTGGCTCCTTCTGATACCCGACTTTGCAGTCAGAAAATGGAAAACGAGGAAGGAATCTCTGTCCGGCCTATGAGGCGTAAGTATTCCCGGGTGGCCCAAGGACTAAGTTGTGAATACTAATCTTCTCTATAGTTAAGGTCCTCTACACGTTCGATAACGAAAGCAAAACCAACTGTCTTGCCAGGTGGCCGCATATTTTAGATATCCAAACTGCCTATCTTGATGAAACAACACAGGTTGGCGTGATTGAGCTAAAAACTTGCATTCAAACTATTGTCTCCGCAAGGTAAGGCAATGGCATGTCCTCTCTTTGGGAGAAAAAAAAATTTTTTTCTAACACGCCTCTTAGCCCTGAATTGGTTGCAAAGCTCGGACGAGATTATACAGTCTACGCGTACGACTATTCTGAATATGAAACTCCCTTGGTCGGTCAGGGAATGCTTTCCTGGGTTTTGGCCTCTGCCTCGCCAACGCCAAATGCCCCCGCACACCAATCCAAGACCATTGTCACGGGACGAGTTTGCAAAAACACTGGATTATTCGCTAGAGGTGCACAGGAGACCCTTGAGGTCAAGCTCCGTCTCGTCCCTGTACCAACTGTTCTCCAGAGTGAATATCTTGAGAGTATGCAAAAGTACCGCGAATTAAGCAATCTCATACCACATGATTTTGACGCTCAGGCCTGGACAGCCTTCCTGAAATCAAACCCTGGGCTACTTTCGGGCAGCAGCTCATCCCAGAATGCAGCTGAATCAGAACACACACCCCTGGACAGATCAGGCCTGGAGAAGTTGCAGCAGCTCTTAAGCGATGGCTCGACGCCACGTGAGCTGCCTACTGTTGGGCCTGGGAGCTTCCGCGCTGATTCCCCAGCCCATTTCTCTCACAACCCCCCAAGCCGTGCCTCAACGCCAGGAGTAGCTATGTCTACAAACCAACAAAAGAGACCCGTGGACGAAATAAATCGGCCTGGGTCAAGAGCTTCTATACTCAACCCAGATTCGTATAGGACTTCTAGCCGAAGGGGTTCTATTATGTCCAACTACGGCAGTGGGGATGAAGCCACAGAAGGACCAGCCCCAAAGAGAGCGAAACTGGTTCGAACTGATATTTCTGGCGACGTGAACACAAACATTGAACGCCAACCTAACTCCCTCCGAGTGGCCGCAAGCACGGCTGCGTCTGTAAGGATTCACCGCCCAACACCAATTACTCAGACCAGTCACTCGCTGCTATCAAACGAGGAACCCGTTCGACCACCCACACCCGTGCCATCACTTACCCAAGGTCCCACTCGCCGAAATCGAATTGCTCCCAGCAATTTGCGCCGTCAGTCCTTGGGCCGATCTGACTTCTCACAGAACTCTCCTCTGATAGCCCCAATGCCCGTGTCGAATAGCCGCCTGGCTTTTGACTCACAGGCCACATCTCCGGAGGAGCCTCAGTACGGCATGTTTACCGATACGCCTTTTAATATGCCTTCATCCCCTCCTATCATGGAAACCAATTACGCCCAGGCTTCAAGCCCCGGTCTTCCTCCATTGTCTGACCATGACTCAGGCTTCTTGAGTGCTCAGTTCGATTCGTTAATTGATGACGACGCTAATCAAAATGACCGGATATTACAACAATCCACAGAACAAACCAAAACAATGTTAGGTAGTGCTCAGCTCGAAAGCTCTGCTGGGGATTCTGCTCCGGTACTCCCACCCCAACCGCCCAGGATGTCAAATTCACGCCCCTCTTCGAGAGCTAGCATGAAATCCGTTAAATCTATAGCGCCTGCCACCCAAAGAGCTAGTGTCCCGGCTAGTGACCCCATCAGGCCTCCCCAACCCTGGCAACCACAAACTCAACCACTCCATCCTCTAGCAAGTGAATTCCCTCTTGTGTCCACTCCTGGCTCAAGTCAGCACAATTCCAAACCTCGCAGCGGAGCTGGTGCTAAACGGACGAAACAAGTCCAAGCCCGTCTCGAGCAATGCATCCGCGAAGGCACAGTTCCTCCGTATTGCGAAAACTGCGGTGCTATTGAAACTCCGACCTGGCGTCGTGCCCACTCGAAGGTTATTCCAGCAAATGCTGAGCAGGCTGAAGCGTATAACAGCGATCCGACTATCCTTTTCTGGGAACCGTCTGAACCTGAAGAGGACGGCTCCCATAATTCGATCAAGATATATAAGAAATCACTCGCCCATGATGATTTAGACTTCGTTCAACTCCTCCTTTGCAACTGTGAGTATTAAGAAACTCTGATGATATATATTTGCCATGTGTTTTAACGTATTTTAGCATGTGGATTATGGCTCTACAAATTCAAGAGCATGCGTCCCGAGCACAAATGGCACAAAGTCGTCCCAAAAGAAAAGCCGAAACGAAAATTGAAACCCATAAGACCTCAACCATTGGAGACTCGCGCTCGGCGCAAGGCTCGTAACGCTACAGGAACAGAGTCCTCGCCAGGCCCTTCAGATGCTTCATCTCCGGAAGGCGATGAGGGTGCCACTACACAGGCGGAGAATGATACCCAACCAGAAGTTGATGCTGAGGCCAATAAAGGTAACTCAAAGCAGACTGAGAAAGTGAGGGCCAGTAGCGCTGAGCCACTTGAGTCAGCAGAGAAGCATGATCGTTGGCGCGACCAAGATCCGTTCGAAGCATTAAGACGAGCCATTCAGTCCAGCCCTGCTAGAAATATGAATTCGTGCAAGACCCAGTTCTCAGAGGCACAACTCACTCCCAAGCCAGTTCGTAGAGCATTGTTCCCTTCGAATAAAGATGGCGAATCCATGAGGTCTCTTAGCGACTCCGTGATTAATGGCTTACGTCGAAGTCCCCGATCAACCCACAAGAAACCAACAGGGCCGTTAGGTCAAGAAAACGTTCCACAAACCCTTGCTGATGGCCTTGATCACCTTTTCAGGGATGCAGACGATGACAACACGCTGGATTTCCCTGGTAGCCCAACTCCAAATCGTCGGAATAGGTCCATCCGGTCCAAAAAATTACACGATGCTATAACCAATGCATCCCCATCCCAGAAAGCGGCTCGCGCTCTAACCCAGGGCTCGAAGGATGACAGCTTTCAACCTGACTCGACAAGCCCATCTAAAGGGCTCGATACTTTGGATAACATGGTTCTTACTTTCTTGGCCTCTGAGGCGGATTCGTTTGCTCATGCAGACTCCCTATTCCAGTTCGATGCACCGAAAACTCCCATCAGTGATAGCTGGGCAAACTGGGATCCGAATGACTGCATCCCTCAGAACGACCAAACGTCTAATCTGCCTCAGAAAGACGTTACTTGTACCCCTAAGTCGAGGGACAAGGCTAAATCAGGGAATAACAATCCCGAGACTCCGAGACGCGCTCGCAGTGTCCCGCCCATCTCACCTTTCAAGTCTTTGCTTGATAGCGAAATCAATGAGATTTCAAATCTTCCAGAGTCAGAAATATTTGACCCTGGCTCTCTTTTTGATTCGCATTTAACGAATTCATGGTCGAAGGATAACACTAATGCTTCCCCTCGGGCTAATGGCGCCATGGAAGGCCTTGACCCAGCCGTCTTCGCGGCAATGATTCAAGAAATTCGGGATTCTGCTAGAAGTCAATAAATCATTGCATTAGAATGCGGAACTTCCTATCTCCATCCCACCATTCCCTCTTTCACTCCTTTTTCTCCTTTTCTTAAACACAAATGACCACTAATGACCAGTGTCATTTGGATGGTACCGTTCCAGCCGTGCACCCTTTGCCGGTAAAGGTCTATTTATTGGATTGTCTCTACTGTTTTACTGTTTTCCCAACCCTTTATGTTTATGACGATACCTTGTAGAATATTAACGACTCCATGTTACTAGCGATGCATAACTTTGAGAAGAGCGTTGGTTGGGTCGACTGTACTTGCTACCAGTGATCAGGACCACACGCTTTATTCTATGATACTGCTTCCTTTCAATAGATAGCAATTATATCTATTTCTGTCCGAAGGATTCATTAAGTAACAATCGGTATTTAATTTTATGTTAGATTAAATGATGGTGATCTACTGTCAGACCTTGTTGTAAAGGTTTCCTCCGTCGTACGATATATACTTTATTTAATTACTCGAGGTTCATGTATTAATACTGGCAAATCTTAACACTGGATGGAAGTTGACTTTAATATTCATATTATCATGACTCGAGAGCACCCAATAAATCCCAGAATAACTATCGAGTACTATGATGTTCACCACCTAGACAACAGGCAAGGGACCAGATGTATATCTGTATTTCCATACTTTTTTTCTTTTTTTCTTTTCTTTTCTTTTCTTTTTTTTTTTTTCCTAAAAAAATATTCCAGCAAATACACATCAAGACCAAGCTGGTGTGCTGTCCTTTTTGGCTAGTAAAATATGCCACTTTACTTGACCTGGTGCAGATTTGCAGGTAGCTATTTACGCCATAGGTTGCCCATCATGCACCTCGAATAACCTCAACCCGAGTCGTAAAAAATAGTCTTGAACCTATGAGTATTTTCCACAACTTGCTCATAGATCTTATAGTCTGTTATATTGGCACGATCAGTTAATTATGTTTAATTTCCAGGGAAGGAGAACCACGTTGGATAAACCCACCAACTTCATGCGGGCTGCCACAATCTGTCGCTCCAAATACTCTGAGACCAAGACTCTACATCAAGATTAGCCACGGTACTGGTTTCTGGGTAATCCATTAAGCCTCGCGTTTTCATTCTAGGGAAATGCTTACACCCTCGACTTCGACGACTTTTCCAACCACATCGACCATTCGATCCATCTGTAGATGGGAATCTCTGTTTAATATGAGGGTGATGTCGCCGTGATCACCGCAAGTAATAGTAGCATATTCTCCACGTAATGAGGATACTCTGCCTAGTATCCGTACTGCACTCGGCATTCGACCGCTTGTTGGGCCAGAAGAATAAAACTGTTGAAGATATTCGGGGAGAATGCGGGGGGTCACGAGAGACATTATTTTTGCGATTGACAGCCAACACTGATTTATTTCGAGTAGAATAGAGAGCACACGGGTATCTCAATCTCTTGCTCAGCTTTATAATCTGTACTGTGTCTCGGTTCTTGGATCTTCGTTGTCATTGATATCAACATCCCGCTTCCAGCCAGCAGAGCAGGTAAGGTTCATTTGACAGCGAGACGCGTCGGACGCGTTGATGACTAAGATTAGTCATTACGGAATAGGATTATATTTAAGCCGAGATTGGATGAGGCTGAACCTTAAGACGACGGGAGGGAAAGGCAACGGAAACGGCAACAACGGGAACTCCTCCCAAACATTCACAAAAAGACACATCCTTGAGACAGTTGAGTGGTCATTGAGAAGGTCTTTGAAATAGTATTAAACAAGTTATTTGCTATACACAGGGCCCCCTTCCATTATGCAAGCATTTCGCTTTCATAATCGTGCTCAGAAAAGAAGTAACCAACAATATATTCACCAAAGCAATCTTGTGGCATGGACCAAAACTCGATCGAGGGGCACTCCGCAACAAACAGGACCAAGAAATACAGGAGAAAACAGAGGTTCAAAATACTCGAGAAAGGCGAGGTAGGAGGAACTCGGAGGGGGGGGGAATGTTGTCCGCACTACGGAGTAATAGTGCAGAGATGGGCGGAACACGTATATGACAGTTGGGAGTTTTGGACCAGCCAAATAGGGGATCGTGTGGGAATTGAAAGCCAGCAATTTGAGAAGGTGTAGAATGGTTTATCAACTACCGACCGGCTTATATTTGTGGTTCCACTGAGTCCTCATGGCCATGACGTTGTTTTGGTCTTCAACAAACTTGCTGTTTTCCATGGAGAACTCTCGTCGTCCAGCTCTGCGTTGCTTGACGCAGCAAAATGCTATGATCGCCATACCCAGAATGACTAGTCCACCAATTGAAGCAAAAATAGCGATTTTGGCCGCGGCGGGTAGTTCTCGCCATCTCTGTGCCAGAGACTTAGGTGGGGGCTTGTTAATCTCATTTGCGATGTCGGAAACACCACTAGACAGAATCATTAGTATCGACCATGCAAAAACATGACCACTGTCATCGAGGCAACTGGGGCGAAGAAACAGCAACTTACTCTATCACTTTAATGCTCTGCCAGTCGCCTGACCTGTCGGAATATGAATATTCCTTCCCTTTATGTGCGTCAACAACCTTCAACTCCTTGACGCTCATGATATACGGCGTTTTCTCATAGTCGATTTCACCTCCTGCCCACTCAATAACCCCTTTCTTGTTCTGCGGATCTCCACCAGGCCAGATACCCAGTCGCACAGTGGAGGGAGTTTGAGGAAAGTTTTTCCCTCCAAGAGCTTCTTCGTACTTCAAGGTTCGGACAAGAACGGTATCAATATACCATTCGATCTTCTCTGGTGTCCAGTTGACGGTATAGTTATGGAAGTCGTCCATGGCTCCTTTAATGTCGAAGGTCTTACCGCGGTCATAGGAAGTAGTGTTTCCCTTGCCGAAGTAGTTGGTTTGAACTTTGTCTGGCTCCGAGCCAACCCATTCCCAATCAATTTCATCCAACACTTCTGATTGAATGACAATACTACTAACAACTCCTCGTCCAGTTGCAGCCTTCATATGGACTTCGACGGTACCGAAAAATATATAGAAGAATGACTGAATAGTTGGCGAATCGAGCGCCTTGTGGATTGTGAAGTTGGAACCAGCATCGGAGATTTCGACAATACCGCTGGTAGCATTCCAGACATCAGGATTCAGTGAGCTGTTGAGATAGGTGGTATAGTTCTGGCCCAAAGCCGGGGCATTGGGGCAATCATCCTTTTCCAGGGGATTGCAGTACGTGAATGTCTGGGCGACGACGGGAGATAGGAGACAGGCGAAAAGCCCCAACGACGATAGGACGGAAATTCTTCGAGAAGCCATCATGGTGAGACGTGATACGACGTTCGTTAGAATAATGGCAGCAGAGAGGTGCACAAAAGAATGAAAAGACGTCTGCGGATTTGCCGTGGAGGCTCCTTTTTTTTTCTTTTTAAAGAGAGGACGCTATCATGAATCAGTGCGACCGAAAGGACATGAATGAGAGACAAGAGGCCACGCCCCTCGGAGGGGGAAAGACTGATAGCAGCTGGTGGTTATGGTGAATATGAGAGAAGGAATTCGATGTCAAACGATCGAACTTCGATGGCACCCCCTTCCCATCGTTATTATTATATGACGGGGGCTTTCGGACCATGAAACAGCACCCGACTGCCTCATGCTGGTTGGTCTATGGTGGATCCACTTGGCATTAGGTTGCGACTGGGACCTGACCACTAAGCCCTCTGCAGCTTAGTACCCCCAGAAGTGGTTGAGATTCAAGGAACAAAGATAGGCTATTATTGGAGAGCAAAAAAGGGGGGCAGGCCTTATTTTCTGCAGAGACCCCCTGAGATCGTCTGCAAGATGGATGTTGAAGAAATGGAGCAATCACGTCCAGGGCCCTCAGAAATGCTCAAAGTCACACAGCTCATCACAGGGCATCCGGAGTAATCGATAATCCACGCATAGATCGTCATGAATTCCTGGCTCCATCCCTTGACTTACTTTCCTTTACCCCCTTGCTGCCTCTCGTCAAACAGGCGAAGGACTGGCAAATTTCGGCTGAAACTCTTTTGCCTGAGGCCGCCCATTCCGCCACAAGGCAGGCTATACCGCTCGCTTCACTTGGCAACCTCATCAGTGGCCAAAGAGAAAAAGCCTTCTCCTCTCTCGCCCGTATAGACACTTAATCACACTTTATCGGCTGCAAATCACTGAAACTATAAAAAGGCGTATCACGTGAAGATGTCTTATGAGTGGACGGGCGGTAACCGAATCCGGATCATAGATAATGTTAATCCGGGCACATGGAATGGATTGGATGGAACCTAACTTACCTTAGGTAATCTAATGAATATATGATTACTAATAATGCGATTATCGATAAACTAGTTACGTGGTCCAAGCTTCAGCTTTCTGATACGAAGAAAAAGACCTCTCTAGTCAGTTCAAAAGGACACACCCACCACAGCTGTCTCCCTTTCACTACCATGTTTATTGTCATATAGCTATATATAGCTATATATCTATATCAATAAGCATGGCTCCGCCTTCGTTTCCGAGTTTTGGCCGTGGCACAGCCGCGAAGCGCATGCAACCAGCAAAACGGTACAGACCCGGCAAGCCTATCGCAGATGAAGTTGAATCGTCCGAAGAGGAAGAAGAGGAAGAAGAAGAGGAGCAGCCAGAACAAGTACCGCAAAGTCGTCCTCCTCCAAGCTCTAGGAACATTACTTCTGGCGTTCGGCAAGTCAAATTGGAGGAGGAAGAGGAGGCAGAAGATGAAGAAGGGTTTGTAACTGAAGAGGAGGAAAATGTTGACGATATCCCTTCTAAGCCCCAAGCACACGCTACTTCCGATAGACCTCCCGCTAGTTCAGTGCTGGTAAAGAAAGAAGAAGCGGAAAAATCAGAAAGCGAGGATGAGTCAGAGGAGGAATCAGGTTCAGAGGAGGAATCAGAAGAAGAGTCCAGTTCGGAGGACGAAGGTCCAAAGAGGCTGCTACTTCGCCCAACATTTATAAAAAAAGGCGACCGTAAAGCCACAGCAGGTTTAAACAATGGTGGTCATCTTGCGACCTCATCATCTGCCCTGGACCCCGATGCGGAAGCTGAAGAACTCAAACGGCGGAAAGACAAAGCAGACTTGCTGATTCGTGATCAATTAGAAAGGGATGCTGCCGCTCGGATAGCTGGTAGAAAGACGTGGGACGATGACATTGACGAATCCGGTGCAGGGGTTGATGAGAACAATATTGACGATACAGACGGCATTGACCCAGCTGCCGAATTAGCCGCCTGGAAACTCCGCGAGCTCAAGCGTGTTAAGCGCGAACGGGAAGCCATTGAGATGGCCGAAAAGGAACGAGAAGAGATCGAACGCCGTCGTAACCTAACTACTGAGGAACGAGAGCGTGAGGATCGTGAATTCATTGACAAGCAAAAGGAGGAACGCGAGGCCGGAAGAGGAAAGGCTGGGTTCATGCAACGATATTTCCACAAGGGCGCATTCTTTCAGCCTGACTCGGAGAAACATGGTCTCACTGAACGCGACCTTATGGGTGGCCATTACGTGGATGAAATTAAGAATCGCGAGGCTTTGCCAGAGTACCTCCAAGTAAGGGATGCAACCAAGATTGGACGCAAAGGCCGAACAAAGTATCGTGATTTGAAGACAGAAGATACTGGAAGATGGGGCGTCGAAAACTATTATCGGTCAAATGCGCCTGCAAGCAGTGCTGCTCGATTTGGTATTAAAGACGAACGATTCCTCCCCGATAATAGGGATGGAGGCTTCAGGAGGCCATCCGGGCCATCCGGGCCATCCGGAGCAAATGCAAGTGTAGTTAAAGAACGCCGCCGTCCTCGCTCTAGATCTCATTCTCCTCCCCGTCGACGAGACCACTCAAGGTCAAGCTCAAGATCTCCTTCGCGAAGAGATCGGCATCGTGATGATAATGACAGAAGCCGAAGGAAACGCAGCCCTTCGCCATACCACGATCGTGATAAGAGACGGAGAGTAGACTCCGTATCATAGCATATACCTTTTCAATTATTTCTTTCATAGCACTAATTTCATTTTACGCATTGTTGGGAGCCTGGGTTTAAAATGTATTTTAGCATGGGTTTAACGGAAGTGTCCTCAAAATGGATATCATTTGGCATCAACATTCAATCACCCGTCTTGACTACAGACCAATGCCCAACATCGTCTCATTATACGCTGGAACCGAAATGTGACCCCGTACGTGTAATAGGCTGAACTTCAAGAGCTCTGTATATTTGAATAAGCACCCTACCTCCCAAAGTTGACCCTCCCCACCTTTCTAAAGGTAGATTCCCTAACCGTGAACGCCACGCTCTGAAAGAAAAGATAACGCATAAATGCCCCAGAAATGCATGATCCGAAAGAAATCTCCTTTCGATCAATAGCTGAAATGGAAGCCTTATGGCAATAAATTGAGGAACGATCATTTAATCCCAGCACGCTCCAAAGTCTTTTCTCTTTCCATAACAGAGTCTCCAAATTTCACTAGAAACACAGTTCGACTTGGCCAAATATCATTTCCTTGATTGTGAGCGGTCACAGAAGCTTCAAACCCGCAGCCGTCGCATACGCCCTCAATAATACCGGCTACAAAGGCCGCACAATTCAACATATTCATTTCTTTTGGCACAGATATGTATGTATTCGTTAATGGGTCGTTGTCCGTAATCATATATTCGTTTGGTGTGTTTGGAGAGACAGAATGTTCAAGAGCATCCGCTGGACGTGAAAACAGGAGCTTCCATAGGGGTCCATGAATCAGCTGGAGGAGTGGAAGGATGCGGAGCGGCCTGACAGGTTGGTTGCTTGAGGACGACTGAGACGTCAAGGTACTCGTTGTCGACGAGCCAGTCAAGGATCGATATAGAAGCAGGTCTAGTAGACGGAGTCCAAGAGGGTAGCCTTGTTCGTTAAGCCTATGTAGTGGATTATTAGTAAAAACTAACCTCGATGTATTTCTAGCAAGATGCAATATCTTTACCGTTTTTCTAGGTCTTGGATTCCTGTAACTCTTCTTTGGGCATATACCACCATCTCAGAAAAGATATAACCAAAGCTGGCCTTGCTAAGCTCCGCATTTCGCGTACGGTTCAAATTCCGGTCATATATAGTCTTGCGATTAGAGGGAACCCGTAGTCCTGTTGAGGGTTGGCTCTGTGACGGCTGCGGCGAACGCGGGGGGGCTGTTTGTCCTCCTTGTCCACTTAACCCAGCACCCGCAATCGCACTTGCAGAGGAGGCGTGCCCATGGGCCTTTGGAGGCGCGCTCATCGTAGCTTATTGTGAGGGATGATGTCCAGATTCCGTCAATAGGGTGGGATAACCGAGCCCTGTCCGTTACGAGGACAAACCTGGGGGTTCGGTCGCAGCGTCGCGAGCGTAATAGACCTTCGTGGCCAGTAATTTAGCAGGTAGGGAATGGTCGCTCAAAGTCAGGACGTATTCTCTAGTCAATTGGTTGTTATTTGAACCTTTGCGATGTTTGTGTTGTGGAAGACGTTAAGTTGGGTTAACTAGTTAGTTGAGGAAAGCTCCCGTGAACATCGCCAAGCCGAGATCAAGCGTCCGCTTATATAGGTAGCTTGTTACGCACCACGCCATGAACTGCAGCAAGCCAACCGTTGACAGTTTTGATTTGACTATTTATTGTGTTATGTAAATATCGAGACCCTCGGATTGCAATCTATTTGTGGCCTGACGTGTTGGGCGGGATATAGTCCATGTTATCCATTAAGTTCTTATACCAACTTGGATTCTTCCAGTTGCCTCCCCATGCTTTTTCAAAAA
>NW_003315125.1:0-6038 GCF_000151505.1 Trichophyton verrucosum HKI 0517 | reverse complement strand
TAATACTAAATCTCGATTAAATTATTTCAATATATATTTTAAAAATAAAAGTAAATTATTAATTATAAACTATAGACTATAGATCTTAAATAATATTATATATAGTACTATAAATTATAAATCTTGAATAGTATTAGTATTATTTTTTAGTATTATTTATGAAAGTATTCTAAATCGATTTAGGATTAGTTTAGATATATTTTATATATAATTTAAAACTAATTAATATATACTTTACTATTACTAAACTTTAATTAGGCTATATAATTATTTATTTAAAAATAATAATAGTATTATAGTCTGCGACCTATATAAATTATAAATTATAAACTATAAATAATATTATAGACTTTATAATACCATTTTTTAATACTATATTTAAAAATACTTTAAATTAATTTAGGACTAGCTTAAGTATATTCTATACTTAATTTGGAGCTAATTAATATATACTTTATTATTATTGGATCTTAATTAAGCTATATAAATATTTATTTAAAAATAATAATAATACTATTATCTATAGATTATAAATCTTAAGTAGTACAATAGATTATAGACTTTAAATAATACTATAAATTATAGACTATAAACTATAAATTATAGGCCTCAAGTAGTACTACTATTATTTTAGTACTATTTTTAAAAATACTTTAAATTAATTTAGAATAAGCCTAGATATATTCTATATATAATTTGAAGCTAATTAATATATACTTTACTATTATTAGACCTTAATTAAGTTATTTAAATATTAATTTTGAAAATAATATTAGATAGTGGTACTATAAGTAGTACTATAGATTATAGATCTTAAATAATATTATAGATAATATTATAAATCATAAATTATAAATTATAGACCTTAAATTGTATTATAAGCTAAAATTTAGTATTATATATTTATTAAGTAATTTCTATTTTATATATCTTTATTAAGTAAGTTTTATCTTATATATTTTACTAAATAAATATCCTCTTATATATTTACTAAGTAAGTTTTATCTTATATATTTACCAAGTAATTTCCCTCCTATATATTTATTAAGTAAGTTTTATCTTATATATTTATTAAATAAATATCCTCTTCTATATTTATTAAGTAATAGAGCTCTAGCCTAATACTTAATAATAGCTTCTATTAAAGCTTAGTAGTTAGTTAGTCTATACTCTAACTATCTAGATATATATATTAATTACCTTACTATTATTATTTTTTTCTTTATTTATTATATTTAATCTTCTTTTTATATATATATATACTTAGTTCTTTCTATATATATATATTATTTAATACCTTATACTCTGAAAATTAAATACTATAAAATCTATAATTATATTTTAGAGATTAGTTTATATTAAAAATAATACTCCCTTTATAGAGATATTTACTTTATTTAATATTACTCTTAATACTCTATAACTTTATTCTCTTTATATTAATAAAAAGTCTACTTAAAATATTTATCTAGAAAATATTTTAGATACTTTATTATATTAGAAGATATAGTAGATAGAAGATAGAAGTATTATAAAAACTATTATTCTGAATTTAGAATTACCTTTTCTATTCTAGTATTTTTTTTTATATTTACTACTTTAGTATTTATTACTTTAGTATATTTAATATTTAATTCTAGTTAGTTAGTAATTACTAATATAATACTAGTAAGCTTAATTTCTTCCTAATTGGTATCTATATTATCTCTATATACTAAATTTACTATAAATAATATTATAGAATTAGAGTTACTAATAACTACTAAATTAAGTCTATTATTTATCACTTAAACTACTAGATATATCTACTATATAAATAGGTATAGCTATTCTTATTTAGATTATTATTATACTATATATAATTTTTACTAAAGTAAGAAGGTTTAACTAAGGGCTACGCCATTAGCCCTTAAATACTATAGCTATAGTAATATACTAGAGCTCTATATCTATATTAAATACTACTTAATCTACCTAGATATTATTAATAATTTCTCTTTAGTTACTTTAGTAGATACTAATAAGGATATTAGCGAGGCTAAATCCCTTCTTATTAGTATTAATAATTAAGGGCTTTAAGTTACCTATAATATAGGTAATAAATTAATTATATACCTCTATTTCAGGATTATCCTTTAGAATAAAAAGTTATTAAAGTAGAAAAGGAACTATTTCTCTCTATATTATAAGAATAGCGGCTTTAATATATATAAGTTTACTAGCTATTTATCTATATCTAAATCTCTAGTCGATTTACCTATAAGAAGCCTATTTTATAATAATAATTCTTGGAATAGAACTAGTAGATTAGATTAAGTATTCTATAGATATATTAGATATATTAATAACTCTCCAGCTTTTACTACTATTATAACTTATAAGTCTAATTATATATATATATATAAATATACTTATATATATTAGATTTAAAAGATAATATATTATAAGTAAGGGCTGTTAGAAGCTCGCCTAGATTAGAAATTCGCCTTTATTTAGCTTTATTTTCTTAGCTTCTAGAAAGTAATATTATAGCGGTTAGCTAATATTAGCTATATTAGATATCTCCTAGAGATTATCTCTATTACTAATAATTATATTCGAGTCTATAATCCCTACTATTACCTCTTTAGATATATTAGAGAGGTACTATAGAAGAATATTAAATTTAGTTATATTTAATTAACTCCTTTCCTTAAATTAATAAAGGACCCTAATTCTAAATAGTAGTATAACCTTCTAGTTAACTAGATTAATATTAAGATTACTAGCTTTATCTCTAATATCCCTTATAAATATAGTAATATAGGCTATTAAAATATTTTATTATATTTTAAGGAGGCCTCTAATATAACTCGTGGTAAAGCTAATCTATTTATCTTCTATATTTAAGACTCTTTAATTAATAATACTAATACTACTACTCTAGCTTAAAATATCCAGGGTTAGTAGTTCTTCTATATTTACTTTAAATATTTACTATATCTCCCTCTTTACTATATATTATTTTATACTACTAGTAGTTAAGGCTATAATTACTTATTAATCCTATATAACCTTACTACTATTAGAGTATTATAGTAAAATAAGTAAATTATTATTTATTCCTTCTATTATTAGTACCTTTAGAATAGAGAAAACTTATTTAATATCCTCTATAGAAGGGCTACTCTCTTTTAGTAGTTTATAATTAATATTCTTCTCTCTATTAATATATAAAACCTTTAGTACTTCTATTATAACTAGAAGACTATTCCAGTTAAGCTTTATTAAAATATATATAATATAATAGTAGTTAGAACTATACTAGAGTTTATTAATTATTATATTTTATCTATTATTTTTACTAACTTAGTTAAAAATATATAGTAATATTATTAGAACTTAATAATTATTATTTAATATTATAGTAAGCTAGCCTTCTTTATAACTTTTATAGTAAATCTCTATTAGTCTAAGATAACTAATAATCTACTTAAAGGCTTAGATAAAACTCATTAGTAGATCTAAAATAACTATTTTTATTTAGTATCTTAAGTATTTAATTTAAAAAATAATATTATAATTAGTATTTTTTATAAAAGTTATTTTAGTAAATATTAAATATATATTTAGGTAAGTAACTCTTAGTTTTTTTTAATTATTCTAACTTCTACTAACTTTTTCTCTATCTCTCTGGATTATTAAATAATAGAAACGTAGTCTTCCTTACTTCTATATTCTCTTTTAAATTAATAGCGCTTAGGATAACTTAAAATATATTAATAAATTTATATATACTAAGATTTCTCCTAAAAATAATTCTCTATTTCTAATTATAATAAAGTATATAATCTACTAACCCTATAGAGTAGATAATAGATAGCTAAAAGCTCCCTATAGCTTAGATAATAATAGTAAGCTATAGCCTTATTCTAAAGGCTTCCTAAAGAAACTATATCCTAATATTATCCTAATATCTACTAGATATACTAAATATTGATATAGAGATTAAGTTTATACTAATATACTATATTCTAACTTTAATCTATACTAAATTATTTTAATAGTTTAAATTTATAATGGTTAGGTTATTCCCTATAGCTTATAACTTTATTTAATATTTAATACTTATATTAATATAGAATTATATACCTTACTAAATTCTATTTACTATATTTATAAATATATTTATAAAGGTTTAAATTATACTACTATTAAATTTAATTTGAAAGAAATAAATAAGATCAAGTAGTATATATTACAGTAATATATAGGTACTATAGAGGTAGCCTAGAGATTATTTAACTTCTTAATCCCTTTCTACTATCCCCTAGTCCTTTTTTTAGTAATTTATCTACCGTCTTAGTAGACTACAGTCTAGAATTCAAGTTAGAATACCTAAAATATACTAGAATAGATTAATAGATAAGTATTTTAGCTTAATACCTTCTTCTTCTATAATAGAGACTACTCTATAGAGAAACTTCTATATTAGAAGATAGTATTTTAATATATTTAGAACTATAAGTAAGTTTTTATTCTTTCTAATTTAGAATATATACTAATAATATTAAAAGATAAATACTAGAAGTTATAGAAATAGAAGTTGAAATAAATTAGCTAAATATACTCTCTATTACCTATATAGAACGTCTACTATATTTAATATCTTCTTACCATTATATAAGGCTTTTAGAGTTATCAAGATTTTAAAACTATTAATAGGGTTATTTAACCTATATTTTAGGAAGCCTACTATACTCTAGGGCTTCTAGTAAGAGATAATAAGTAAATATTCCACTTTAAAGAGGCCTACTAGCTATAAATTAGAACTACTTTTAGAATAATATTTATATTAGCTCTATTATTTAGAAGTCTAAATAAGTATACTACTTTTAGAATTCAATTTTAATTTACTAACTAATTTTATAATAATCTTCCTTTATAAATTTCCTAAAGTAATCTTAATTATTTCTCTAACATAATTATAGAGAAAGTTTTAAGAAATTTAAGCCTCTATTTTATCTATCGTCTACTCTAATAAAAAGAATATTCCCTTAAGGAGTTTAGGTTACTAATATTTAAAAATGACTAGAAAGAAAATAGAATACTAATAAACCCACTTATTATTATAAAATTAGCTTATAATTAAGCTAAATAGAAAGCTTTAATTAAGTAGCTAGAAGTATAACTTAATATTAATTAATAATAAGCTTACGGAACTATTTTAAAAGTTTTAAAATAGATATTAAAGAAGGTATTATTCTTCCTTAATAGTTCTAGTAATATTAAAAAGATATTTCTATATTAAACCATTTATATATATATATATAGCTAAGGCCTTATTATACTCTATATTATATCTATAGGTATTACTTCTACCCTTTTACCTAGAGATAAAACTATATATAAATATTTTAAGATTCTAATCTCCATCGAAGACTATTTAATATATAATATCTTTAGATCTTTTTAGCTAATAGAGCTACTTTAGTAGATATCTTTACTTATCTAGAATAAGACTCTAATAACTTTAGCTTAGATATTTAATATTATTAATTAATTACTCTACGATATTTATTAGGTTAATTTACCCTTTAGTAGTCTACTAACTATTTTAGATAGGGACTTCTAGTAAATTTTATCTATTATCCCAATAAGTACCTAGTAAGATATTATTAATACTATAATATATAATACTAATATCTAGCGGGATTTATATATTCTAAATCTATATAAGAATATAAGACTTTAAAATACTACCCCTAAAAATTAAGCTTTTATAGAGTAGCTAGTAAAATTTACTATTAATAAATCTCTATAGGGTTAGATTCGGCTTTATCTAGTTATTAAATCTACTACTAATTTAATTACCTTTTTAAACTAGATATATCTAAATTTTATAAAGAATTCTACTAATCTAGAGTTCTTTAAGAATTATACTATTATAATATTTTTAAATAAGAATATATAACTTCTTAACTAATACTTCCTTATTAAGTTTCTAGAAAAAGTACTTACTCGATATATAATTAATACTACTAATATTAATAATATAA
>NW_003315124.1:0-13400 GCF_000151505.1 Trichophyton verrucosum HKI 0517 | reverse complement strand
GAAGAAGGAAGAGAAAAAAAGACGGTTGGAAGAAGGACGAAAGGGAAGAAAAGAAGGTTATAGCGAAAAAGAAGGTTGCGAGATGGGAAAACGAGGCCGACGGAGAAGAAGGAGATGGAAACGAACTAGTTGAATAATAATAATAACAATATGGGGGAGAGGAGGAGACGGCGAGATCGAGAGCCAGGCGGCGAAGGGTCAAAGCAGGCGAATCTGACTCGAGGCCCCGTATAATAGACACAACTCACATGCGTGGGCGCGCATCCGCCGTCTATCAAACTCCCCTGGAAGAAGCAAAATGCCTCCTCCCTAAACAAAGAGCGTCGACGGCTTTTCCACCCCCCGGCCGGCAACAGGAACGTAGGACAAGAATAAGAACCACAAGCGGCAGCCCAGGAGGAGACCAGACGAAGGATCTGAGGCCGTCAAGCGTCCGTTGTTCGAGAGGGACTGAAAGAAGAGGCCATGGACGGATTATCACCACAAGATTATCGCCTTCCCTCGCACCAGCGGCGCAAACCCCGTATCGATTCCCTCACGTCTCCTCATCATGAGATGCAGCACCACCGGCTGGGCAGCCACCCAGCGTCCATTCCAGTCCTCGGCCCCCAGCTAGTATGTTGCCCAGACACGTTAGTCTGCAGGTAGTGCGAGGGCGATGGAGACTCTCGGTGGAGAGGCTTGCAAGGGAGAAGAAAGGGCCCAAGTCCAAAAGAAACCATGGTTCGCCCGGCCGTCCAGTCGAATTTGGCGAAGAGGCGATCTCATCGAGTGTGTTTTCTGCAGGTTCGATCCCATCTCCTCTCCTCTCTCTCTCCCTTAGGCCCGGCGCAGTTCGTTGATTTCAGCCTCGATCCGTTTCGTGATACGTGGCGCTCGTTCCCACCAAAGACGTCCCATTTTCCACTACTCTTTTGCTGGCCTGCCTTTCCTTGATTCGCGCGGTTCGTCCGCTCACCCGCCCGCCCCCGTCCCTTGTCTTGCTGTTGGGAGGAGAGGGAGATCACGATCGGGGATTGTCTCGTCTTGGAGAGCGGCATCTACCTGGTTCTAGTCAGTGAAACGGGCTGATCCGCGGGGGAGAGAGCACTAGGGCTGGCAACTGACACGGCGGTCGACAGACAACAGCTTCGGCGAACAGCAGAGGCAGAGCTAGTCCGCTAGTTAGAGAAACAAGAAGGGGAAAAAGAAAGATAGAAGGCCAACCCGGCCGAAAATATAAGAGTGATGTGCAGGATATCATGCTCGATCCGTACCTGGAGCCGAAGCCTTAAGCTGGAGCTTGATGGCAAGCGATGTACGGAGTATGATGATGGGATGTAGAGCAAGAAGTTAAGCTGTAGCTATGGGGTGTATTATTTGCTGCATGCAAGCCATGGACGCCGTTGTCAGGGAGTCGGGGTGCTATGGATGCGATAGGTAATAATCCTCCGAGACAGCGAGTCTCTGACACCGATATTCACAGATCTATCCCTGTCTTGGGGCTGCTCGTGTGATGGTGCCGGCAGTTGTTGCTGCTGCTGCTGGTGATGATAATGATGATGATGATGTTGCCGTCGTCGTCGCTGGTGGTGTTAGTGTTGTTGTTGTTGTTGTCGATATCAAGATGTTTACACACGGGAAACCCCTGAACTACAGCCCGTTGGGTGAAACTGGCGGCCAAACTACAGAGATCAAGCAGTATGAACGAGTGACGACGATGAGATGACGGTAAGACATAGGAAAGTAGGAGCAAGTTCTATTCCACACGAACGAAGGTAACAAGGAGCAACAGACGGAATGGATCAGCTGGATGACTTGACTCGGCAAAGGGAAGAATGGCAAAGAAAAATGAAGAAAAGTCATAAAGTAGATTTCGTGTTTGTCGTAATCCATTCTATCTGGGTTCCATAAAACAGGAACAGGAAACATTTTGTGCAGAGAAGGGGGAAAAAGGTCGAAGTGGTCAATGTAAATCATGCAGCATTGCTGCAATCGGCTGGATGAAAGGTAAAAAGGTCGTTAGACAGGACGGTATAGAAGTGGAAAAAAAAAAAGGGCCCGCGAATGTCCTCGAGATAAGAGACAAAGCAGGAACGAAGCGAAAAGCGAATGATGAAGTATCTCCAAGCCAGAATTCCCCGATAACCCCATCCCGTCCCATGAGAAACAGCGCAAAAAGAAAAAGAATGCTATGCTATCCCCATAACTTTCTCCCATGAAAAAAGATGAAGACAAAAAGAGTTTGAAGACGTCTAGTTTCATGGGGAGTGAGCAAACAAACTGCTAGATGTACAAGAAACTGCAAAAGGCAAGTACCTAAACTACATCAGTCCCCCATGACGGGTATGATATAGCTTAGATGAAGTGCCATTCGACACCGTGGATACGGCCATCAGCCTCGACACCGCTGTTTGAGGAGTTAGTGAATGCCACCAGGAACCGAATTCTAAAAGTGGGAATAACTTACAACTTGTAGAAGAGGAAGCGGGTCATGTCGATGTTGTTTCCGGTACAGCCAGCACACTTGTCCTTGACAGTAGCAGTAGCGGTCTTGCCCTTGTAGGAGATCTGGACCTGCTTTCCACAGTATGGGTTGTTGTTGCTGAGAGGGCCCATGAGCTCGATGGGGAGAGCAATGGCATCCTCGCCGTTGGTGTCAATGTTGGTACCGCAAGCACCAAGACCACCGTCGTAGAAGGTGATTTCACCAGTGCATGGAGAGCCGGCAGCACATGGACCAGTGTAGGTGCTGCCTCCGCCGCCAATTGGTGGGATGCTGACGACTGGTGGCTTGGTAGCTGGTGGAGGAGGTGGTGGTGGTGGGGTGGTCATGGCCGGTGGAGGTGGAGGAGGAGTGGTGGAGGTCGTTGGCGCTGGAGCAGGAGTAGACGTGGTGGTTGGTGGCGGTGGGGGAGGAGCGGGGACGGAGGAGGACGAAGGCTCAGCAGGGGCACTGTAAGAGCTGCTGGAAGAGGGTGCTGGAGCCGGAGGAACTGGCGTGTACGAGGGCTGCTGTGGAGCGTCGGTTGGGACAGTCGGGGCAGCTGGCGTGGTGTAGGCTGGCGGGACAGTGTAGTCAGGTCCTGGAGTACCGTGAACAGTCGCGGTCTTGGTGATGGTCTTGACAACGACCTGGGTGGTAGTGTGCCAGACGGTGGGTTTCGGCTGGACCGGAAGTGCGGTCGCGAGAGTAGCGCCGAGAGCCGTGGCGACAGTGAGGGCCTTGAGGAACTGGGGAGCCATTTCGACGGTGGTTCTTTTTATAGATCTGATATATGTGATATTTCTCGTTCGACGAGGGACAGACAGCCAAAGAGTGAGCTGCAAAGGACGGTTTGTATGTTCAGAAAGACGGTTGAGAATCGGACCAAGCGATTCCAAAAAAAATGAACACAATGCACCAGGCAAAGAGTTGAGAGAGAGTGAGTAGAGACGGGCGAGAGTCAAGGACACCAAAAGGAATGCTGTGCCGCAAGAATCAAGCTGCTCTGGAAAAGAGAGAGAGAATGGCTTGGTACGAGAGAATGTTGGTAACGAACAAGAGAGGGAGCGAGGGAGAGAGAGAAGGAAGAAAGAAGAGAGACGGACGAGGAGCGGGAGAGGGCAGGGTAGATAAAGGGTTTGGAAGGCTAATAACGCAGCCCTTGAGCAACGACACTTCCCACAGCGCCAACAAAGCATCGAGGCAGAGCAAAGGAGCCATGCGGCAACGCTTACTGGCCACAGCCCCTGGAAGTGTGCCTGATGTACGAGAAGAGCCTTTTTTTTTCGCTTTCTGACCCCTGAGCCTAGCCCGCTTCCTGACTAGCCGCCACCATCCAAGAGACGCGGCTGACATGGCGTCCTCTGCTTGTTGCTGAATCAGAATAATGATACGGGGCGCTGCCTCAAGCCGTCCTCCTGTCTCTCCTGTTGGTCTAATTGTCCTGCAATTGTCCTGCGCGGAGGAAATTTCCCGCATTCCGTTTACACTGCTTATGGAGGGCCGGCTGGCGGTGTGTGTAGGTTGGTGCGACTGCTGAGCAAGAGGCAGAGTCAGTGGAGGGAGAAAAGATCCTGCAAAGGGATTTTTTTGGACGTCTGAAACCCGGATCGGCCGCATATCACTTTATGTTCCTGCGCCGTCATCCACTCAGCATCCGCGCTGTAAGCCACTCATCTCGCGAGGGCCACCAATGATATCACGAAGCTCGCCCTCCGCTGCGAGGTTCCTCAACTTTACTGTGGGTTTGCATTTTCTTATCGTGGAGTCCCTGTTTTGGAGGCTATTTTTCGTGCTTTTCGTGGAGGATAAGAGACCGTTCTGGCTCCCGCTGGCTGTCCCTCTGGCTTCTGTTGGCGCTGGTTCGTGGCGATAGGGGGTTCAGAATCAGAGAGCCAGAGAAGATCATGAACCAGGCAGGGGACAGGGGACAGGGGCTTCAACCAGGAATCGGGCGTCTCGGAGCCCAACATCTCGGCATCCGGGCGTCTCGACAGCACTCTATGCGCTGGCTGCCAGTCTCGACGTGACCGCTTCCATTTGGTGTGCGATCTTCCCTCGCTGCCACGTTCCAGCAGCTCAGAGGTGCATCCCGAAGGCGCCAGTCGGCTCTTCAATTCGCTCCTCTCTCGCCTGTCCGTCACTGTCGTCATCCTGCTGCGTCTCGTCAACGTTGTGAAGCTTTAGAGAAGAAGAAAAGCTGAAGTTGAAGTCGAAGTCGAAGTTGAGCCCTTGCTGCCGCTCTTCACCGCCTTGCCCCTTTCGGCATCTTTAACTACATCTCTTCGACTTCATCTTCATCTACTTACGAAGAACATCTCATCACAACCGCAACGACAGCAGCATCGGCGTCAGTGTCAGCGTCAGCGTCAGCGTCGTCGACATGGCTGTCAAGACCCAGCGCTCATGGGGCTGACAGCCGTCAGTTATGGAGCCCATCCCGCCCTTGCTCCACTCCCAAAGAAATCCACGCAAAACCCATGTCCAAGGCTGAGCTGGCCGGTCTCTTCCAAGGTGCCCTCGCCATCCAGCGCGTAATTTTACGCTCTCGTATCTCGGAGCGAGCGCAGACTGCGACTGCCGGTATATATACGGTCATGATGATACTTTTTTTTATTTCCAGCCCATCAAGTCTTCCCATGCATGCTCGTTTACATCATGCATGGTTACGGAGAGTACCAGTTGTGGGATTCCAACACGCCCTAAAATAATAAAGTGCCCTGCAAGTCTCCGTTAGAGAACGAGAGAGAAAAGAAAACTTCGGCTCAAAATAGAACATGTCACCAATTGTCACTTGAGCATTCTACGCCAAAAGAAACAGGGAATAAAATAAACATTAAAAAAAAAAAGCAATGGAAATAAGATTCGGTGCCTCGATGGAAAAAATGGAATGTTGTATGTGTGTTGCACTCGGGGCAAGGAAAATATGACATTCTAAGTCCCACGCCGTGATATGTCCATTCGGTGCATACAAGAAAAATCAAGGAATCTGCCATGTCAAATACCCAGCCCGAGACGAAGGAATCACAATGTTCGAACGGAAAAAGATCAAGGAATAATAATGGCACCAGAACGCCAACAGAAACCGCCGAAAGTTTTTCACAAAAAAAGAGGAGCAGGAAGGAAGGCGTCTTTCTTTTGTTCAGAACCAATCACCGTGGTCTCGCATGGCTTCAGATACCTTGATGAAACCTGCAATGTTGCTTCCTGCCACCAGAGATGGTAGCTTGTCATCCTCCACCTCCGTGTACTCCTTCGCTGTCCTCAACCCAGTCTCAAAGCATTCCTTCATGATAGCCTGTAACTTCCCGTCCACTTCCTCTGCAGTCCACGTCAGTCTCTGGGAGTTCTGAGCCATCTCCAACCCACTGACTGCAACTCCTCCCGCATTTGCTGCTTTTCCAGGCGCGTACCACACTGCGCCCTGATCACGATTGTGTTCATTTCTGTGCGCCTCGAAGTGTTCAATGGCGTCCAACGTGCAGCCCATGTTGGATCCTTCGGCGACAAAGCGTGCGCCGTTAGCCACAAGCACTTTGGCCTCTTCACCCGAGACTTCGTTCTGAGTCGCGCATGGAAGCACAACATCCACTTTGCCAACGTGAACCCATGGTCTTGCACCCTCGATATATTCGCATCTGCTGGCGAAGGCTTCATGGCTCGCAATGCCGGATAGCGGCTTCCTCTCATCCTTGAGTGCCATAATCAAGCGGATCTCCTCGGGTGTGATGGAGGAGTCCTCGCCGCCCCGGACAATGAAACTTCCCTTGCTGTCACTGAGAGAGACAACAATGCCGCCAAACTCGATCACCTTGAGAGCAGCATATTGAGCCACGTTCCCTGATCCAGATATAGCTACTCGCTTGCCTGCGAAGCTCTCCAAACCATTTGTGGCGTGCTTGATCATGTGCTGGACATACTATACAGCAGCATTGCCTTGTTAGCAATCATGCGTCATCACAAAAAATCATTCAGATTAGGAGACTCACATAGACAAGGCCGTATCCAGTCGCCTCTGGTCGGATCAGACTTCCGCCCCAGCTGTTTCCCTTTCCGGTCAGCACTCCTTCCCAGATATGTCTCTGCCTCTTGTAAGCGCCAAAGAGGAACCCGATCTCGCGACCACCAACTCCGATGTCACCAGCCGGCACATCCACGTCCGCTCCAATATGCTTGCTTAGCTCCATCATGAACGCGCTGCAGAATTTCCGAATCTCGTTGTCAGATTTCCCCTTTGGATCGAAATCGGCGCCTCCTTTACCACCACCCATGTTCACTACCATACAGCTATTACATTAGCCCGGCCACTCTCGATCGCTGTTAGAAACAATACTATCGAAGAGGATACGTACGGCCTGTGAGAGCATTCTTGAAGATCTGCTCAAAGCCCAGGAACTTCAAGATGGACAAGTTGACTGCAGCAGCCAATGTTAGCTTATTATTCTTATCCGGTAAGAACAGGTGGGATAGCGTCTAACCTGTTGGATGGAATCGCAGGCCACCCTTGTACGGACCCAGGGCTGAGTTGAACTGCACCCGGTAGCCCCGGTTGACTTGCAGCTATAACAGCAGCTTGTCAGCACCTTCCTCTACCTTTACCCGTATGAATTGGAATCAACCTACTTGGCCCTTGTCATCTTCCCATGTGACACGGAACTGGATTATTCGCTCTGGGATAGAGGCAACGAGCAATGCCTTCCTGTATTCCGGGTGTTTCTTGAAGATGGTCGAGTTCTCAAGTGTCCAAGCAAGCTCTATATATCACCTTGTTAGGATCCTGGCTTCACCTCTTCCTCACCGAGATCGACTCAAAGTACGTCATCATATCAGCACTAACCTTTATAGGCCTGTTCGAACTCCGGCTCCATGGGCAAGTTGGACATGTTTACTCCTTATCAAGACTTCCTCTCTACCTCTGTTTATGTTGACACTGAACAGGAAATCCTGCGATCGCTAAGTGGGTGCGGTCGTCGATGTGTCGGTAGCTATGAGCTTGATAAAGATAACAGGGATCTAAGAGGCCAGCAGCCGGGGAACATGAGATGGAGCAAAGGACGAGATAGGAGCAGGTAGGAAGAAAATATGAGGATGACGATGAAGGACGAGGGAAAGGTTAATAGCTTAATAAACCCAGCCAGACTCATGAGCTTGGATGGAGGCTCAAGACAATTTCCCGGTTCCTCCCAACCAACATTGTAGAGATAACTAGAGATAACAGTCGGGATCTCCCCATCCCCAGGAACGCCAACTCGCACCTACGGCGCCGCAACACCTCTGCTGATAGCCAATTATTCACTCTCCGCTTCCCCATTATCTATCACAATTATTCACTACTCTCTACGCTTGCGCGCTATCAACGGAACATCTTGCACCGCGCATCCCACGCAGGCCAAGGTCGGAGATTAACGCTTGCCCCCAAACCTTCTATTCGCTCAGAGATTCGGCCGCCCAAGCCGTCCGCGCTGTTCATGCGAGATAATGCCAAAAGGAGATAAAGGGGCGGAGTCTGCCGAGCCGAGCATTCAGCATATGAAAGTCGACTAGCCATGGAGCGAGAAGTAGAGATAAGGGACAGCCGATGGCAGATATCTGTCCGATAACGGAGATAGCGAATGCAGTCCTCTTTCTTCTCTTATCTAGGTGTCACTCTGGCTACCTAAGTTAATAACTAGTCAATTAGCTAGCCGTCCGGCTGGTTATCTTTCGGATGCTTGGATGGGATCGGCCACTGATAACTCACGAACCCCCGGCGCTCTCCGTGTCTGCTATTATTGTATATGCCTCACATAATATGGATATATAGGGGCATGTACCTGCCGCCGGCTTACCGGCGCCTCCATTGTCTATGAGTTGACTAACAGGCAGATGACTATTCGCTAGACGCCTCTTGCTAGTTAGTTAATTGCGTCAGTAGCGGCACCCTTTGTACTCTGAGAAGCGACGTTCAATGAGTTAATATTGATTGGCTAACCAGACAACCCCAGGTGCTATGATAGGGAATAATCATCTAGCACTAGAAGAAAGAACCGACACGTAACAATAATAATGGCAGATAGGCAATATCAACTCTTTCATTCATATCAAATAGTTGTGCTCGACAATAATAAGGCTGCGATAACAAGTGCCGCTTTTAGCGCTAGAGTTCGGCCGGGCTGATAGCTACCTGGCCTAGTAAAAAGACGGGAGCTTCAATTTTAGGGCTGAGATACCACCCCCTTATCACCCAATTAATCAATACCTTTCGTGGCCGTCCAGTACGGGTAGGTCATGTATGCTTGTATACACCTGTTGAAACGGGGGGGCCTTTTTATGCATGGACTTCGGCAGGACCCAATAAGTAGATCTCCTTACCTATATATTGGTATGATTCGTGTTGTTGAAAGAAAAGAATGTGATATCGCAAGTCTTTGTTGAGTAGAAATCGGCAAGGTTGAAGCACATTGTTACTCTCTCCAAGGACTAAATTCTACAAGCTGGGTCAATAAAGGGCGAAGGAAATGCCTCGTGGTGTAATGGTAGACGGTGGGCCACTGTCTCCCCTCGACCTACTTGGTATGGCCGCGTGGGAAAGAAGCTATATCCAATAATCTGGCCATGGACATCGATATCTCAACTGTCAAATACAGAAATACACACGTCAGCATAAGCGGCGATATTTCTCCCTTCAACCTCCCCTAATGGTAAAATATATACTTAAAAGTGATTACATATTTCAAGAGATAATTGTGAGTATGGTGATACTCCAGGTTAATGCAAATGTCGACGACGCCCCTCTGCAGGAGATGCCGTGTGAAGGCAAACATCAAAGGCGGTCTATAGCTAGAGTTCATCTATCTTGAAAAGAACTGGCCAGAGCTGCGAGTGTTTTGGCCAGATATACACCGCAACTTCTAGCTTTAATCTGGCATTGTTGAGCTGTCACAGCGTCAAACCTCTCAATAGCAAAAAGCTACAGTGGTGACCAGGGTATTGACCAAACAGTCGACAAGGGTATTTGCCCGTTTACTATAGGTGATGACCAACATATAGCTCACACTACTCAATCGAAGTGAAAAGAGATTGCCACTTCTTCAAAACGTGCCGAGGATGTTATGGCATTATTGGAAACATGTGCCTAGCACCACTCCAGTGGGTAAACGGAAGGAGGGAGCATATTGGAAGCCGCAGAATCCGGCGGATGAGCGCCACGTTAATTTGGGAGTCCAGGATGAACGGCCATGGAACAGTGAATAATAATAACGTAGCAGGTCAATACCAGAAAGTGGCAACAGGACGCGCATACTGATTCCCTCGAGAACACAATGGAAACAAACGGCTTGGAAGCATTCCACCGGCGGGTTCTCTACGGGACGGACGCGGTATCCGAGTTCCTATTCTTTGCCACTGGCGGCTGAAATAACTGACCTGAGAACAATTAAGGCCGTGATCAAACGCTTCCGGGATCTGGACCAAACGTAACCGTCTCGCCAACCCGTTTCCCGGCGAGGGACCAGCAGATCAACAAGTCAGTAAGTCAACAAGTCAACAGACCAACATCAACAAGACACCACGAACACGAAGACATGTCACTCGCAAGTGTCCGTGCAGTCATATTCATATTCCCCATTCTCAGCTTGATTGGAGCGGTGAGACGTAAACAGGATCAAGGTAATCGGAGCAAGGAGGTTAACCTGAAGCAACTACTACTAGCCACTCCTAACGTCGACAGGGTCTGTCCCGCTACACGTTATGCTGTTCCTGCGGCTTGACCTCCTTCAATAGGGCAGACTGACCGGATAGAGTGGCGATATCAGAAGACGAGAGTTGATCGGACATATCACAAAGAAATACTCTAAATGGGGGGTGGAGGAAAAATAAAACAAGCATGGAATCGATTGGAGCAAGGGAGAGAGGGAAAGCAATGCGAAAGGTGGGAAATGGCGGAGACAGTGGTCCTCGGGTTGCTGCCGTGCACAGGTTGTTTTTTGATATCTTGGATTTCTGATATTGTATATTTCGCCGGATGACGAACAAGCCACACGGACGAGGCAAGCCACAGACAAGCAGCTGCAGCAACAGAAGCAGCGCGAGAGCGAGAGCGAAAGCAAGAACCAAAGCAAAGCAAGAAGAAAAATCTAACAAGCCACAAAACCCTGCAGCCTAACTAACGAGCCGCAAAGCTGCTAGTTTGGACGACCCGCCTCACTTTCGGCCTCTTCTCGGCCTTTCTGCCTCCTCTTGCGCGCGCGCCCTGCTTTCAGGCAGAGACAAGACGGACGGACTTGACGGGCCTGAGGGAGCGCTTGCAGGAAGATCCCAGATCCCGCCGTCTGGACATGACAACAGCAGGCCCCCTGGAGGGTGGGCAGTGGGCAGGCAAGATCCATCCCTCGCTAGCGGACAGAGAGTTTTGATATGTGGCTGGTGTGTGGGTGTGCACAGCCACAGCCACCGGCGGCGCTGATAGGCCTGCGGCCCGAAGGGACAAAACGCCGCCAGAGGAGTACGAGAAGACGGCCAACGTCCAGCGACGCTGACGAGGGGATCTCCTGTGCATACAACTGAGAGGCCCGCTGACCGAGACGACTCGAATTTGGGGGCTGCATTGGGTCGCACACTCTTGGTCTCTGAGGCCGGCCGCCAGTTGCTGCTCAACAGCGTTGTCTGCAGGGCGTTTGCGGTGACTGCCTCCAATCTCCTGTCCTGGTGATCAATCAACCCGATTCTACATTAATTGACACATACTAACTAACCCATAGGGCCTCATCTGGTGTGGCAAATTGGTTACCGAGAACCTGGAGCTGTGGCTTGAAACTACCTCCCCCTTCGTCTCTTATTTTTTACTTCTAGGTTTCTCTAGACGTCCTGGGTGGTACGGGGATGGGTTGGAGGGCTGGAAAAGGAGGACAGGATGCCGTTCAGTCCCCTATTGCTTCATCTCCATGCCTCGCAGATGATAGGTCAGCAGCCTCAGGCGAACGGACAACAAATATTATTGTCATCAGCCCTCTCTGCTCTCTTTCTCTCTTTGCGAATCAGAAGCATGGCTTTCTTCCAAAAAGTACTAAATCCACTTCCGTTCCTGCATCTCAATACCGCACTATAAGACCCTGCTTCACTCTGCATCACGCCAACAGTACATACGAGTACCGCAAAGTTCAAACAAAACAGCAATTTCTTCCAAGGAATCCTCTGTCGTACCAAAAAGTACCTCTGCATGCCACTCACTACAAAGGCTAACTAGCTCGGACTAAACATCGAATGATGAATGTACCCCGTAAGAGACGGGGAAGTGCTCGAAGCAGTGGGGTTAGACTTCTGGACCAAGGATCCCACTTGCATCTGGATTGTAAACCAAGAGGAAGCCCAAAAAAGGAAAAGGGATGGAAAAAAAGAAAAGAAAGAGAACAAGGAGGACAAAAGATCGGATCATCAGATCTTCAACCGATCGAAGCACAAGGGCACCGACCACGTTCCGAAAAGCACGAAAGTACTTGATACTTCCATACATCCAATTGGTCTTTTTTTTTTTCTTTACTTGACCAACTGCTGCATGCATCTGCCATTTTCAGGCAGAACATCGTGGACATTGGACAACCAGGATTCCAAGGACCAACCAAACCCGGACAGAGAGAAGCCAAAGACGCTCTCCTCCGTAGTTTAACTATGGTGTGCATTATGTTCGGTTCTCTCTAACCGCCTTAAAGTAGTGGTTATGATGCTGCTTAGGACCGAGCGTGTAATATGGCTGTCATCAACCAGCAAATTATTATGTTGGGTGGACGTCAAATACAGGGGACAAATGAGATGGATCGACTTGCCGCCCTTTAAAATAACCATATCCTTCCCCCGTCCTCCGTACCTCCGTCCGGCATAACAGACTACGATATGTCCAATCATCTTGTCTCACTGGCTCGTTGTCACCTCATGGGCCCACCAGGCTATTTCTCCACTAACGGTACGACGTCGTACTGCCGCCAGAGGCTCCTGGACCAAGGCGCTTCATGCGAGCAGGCGAGAACGAAAGGATGAGTCTAAAAAAGAAAAGAAGACAGGAGGAACAGTGAGTCTGGGGACCTCCAGATGGACCAGATCCTACTGACATCACGAGACGGGGGGTACTTCGAAAGCGCCCAAACCGCTCTCTCACCAGGTACCTAATTATCGTATCTCTGTCAACGGGAGAGACGCAGCTGCTTGGGGCCCCCGCCTTGGAGATGCACGAGACATTCCGTTACGAAGACATCTCCCCAACGAACGGTAAAAAACAAAAAATATCCCAATTATTGCTGCTTACCCCGGGACACTTTCATGCGAAATACAGCCTGCAGTGACGATACTGTATTCCCCCGATTACGAATATGGAGACTGGGAGACTTGAGCAGGCCCATCTTCTTCCATAGATCGCTTCTGCAGCCCTTGGAGTGGTCACTGCAGCTAGGTAAGCCGGAGACGAACCTAAATTGATAAGCAAGGTCAAAACTACGGAGTAAGTGCCTCTGCATGCTGGCGCCTGCGAGACCTTGACATGGAAAAAAACTATGAAACACGGACACCCCATCTCTTCCCCCTTGCTTGACTGATCTCTTCAAGTTGGGCATTAAACGTATGCATACTCCATATGACTACCCAATCTACGTTCACGGAGATAAATGAGCTAGGGAACTCACGAAGATCATCGTCGATAAAAATGGTTGGAGATAGTTTGGCTCCTATGAGACGGATCCCCCCAACTCGCCCTATTCGAGATGGCCCCTATTCCGTCATACACATCGGCCTCGACGGATTAAACATCCATGGAATCGACCGCCGGCCTCGACATCTCGATTACGGTACACGTTGATGCCGATGCACATGCACCGCAGGAAAATGCAGCTCATGCTTTCGGTAACTGTCCTTCCTCAAACGTAAATGTTCATTAATTTAACAGGGGCAAACTGACAGCTTTTTTTTTTTT
>NW_003315123.1:0-12287 GCF_000151505.1 Trichophyton verrucosum HKI 0517 | reverse complement strand
CCTTTTTTTTTTTTTTTTTTTTTACCCTCTATCTGTCCTGATGAACGGCCCCGATATTGACGAAGTTAGATATTTTGCGGACAGAGACATATTCTGTGCCGGGCGAGTGTCATCCGACGACATGGAGCGAGTGAACAAGGCCACCGGTGCCTCGACACAGTCTACCTGCAGCGACATCCAGGAGCACCACCTGGGCGAGTGCGGCAGTTTCGAGGAGCGCCAGATCGGCGGCGAGCGCTTCAACATCTTCTCCGAGTGCCCTGGAGCCAAAACATGCACTCTGATCCTGCGCGGTGGAGCAGAGCAGTTCATTGCCGAAGCTGAACGCAGTCTGCACGACGCCATCATGATCGTCAAGCGGGCGCTACGGAACACCAACGTCGTGGCCGGCGGCGGTGCAACCGAGATGGACCTGTCCGGCTACATCCACCGGTATGCCGACGTGAACGTCCCGCACAAGCAGCAGGCCGTCGTCAAGGCGTTTGCAAAGGCCCTGGAGGTGATCCCCCGACAGCTGTGCGACAACGCCGGCTTCGATGCCACGGACATTCTCAACCAACTGAGAGTCGAGCACAAGAAGGGCAACGTCTGGGCCGGCGTCGACTTTGACCGCGAGGGCGTGCGAGACAACATGAAGGCCTTTGTCTGGGAGCCGAGTCTGGTCAAGGTCAATGCCATCCAGTCGGCCGTCGAGGCTGCCTGTCTCATTCTCTCTGTCGACGAAACCATCAGTACGTCTTTCCCCTTCCCCGTCCCTCCCTCCTTCACCTCCTTCTTCCCACCTGTCTACATCTATATACTATGTCTTACTCTACTGACGTCTGATAGAAAACGAAGAGTCTGCCCAGCCACAGGGGCCTCCCCAGGCCCTACCGCAAGGCGCCGCCCAGCGAGTGCTACGAGGAGGCCGCGGCCGCGGAATGCCCCGTCGATGAAGTTTAAAAAAAAACAAATAAAATAAAATAAGAAGAAAAAGAAGAAACAACAAGCACGAGAAGCAGAAGATGACGAGCTGCATGCATTCTTGCATTACGGAGTACGCATGGCACAGATGAAGAAGAAGAAAAAACGCCTGGACTTTTCTTTGCTACCAATAATAGAAGACAGCATAGGATTTTAATATCTATCAAAAAGTCAACGCACAACAACTCTTCCGTGACACAACTCGAGTTGCTCTGCATCAACTTAGGACAGGCAGGACGGACAGGACGGACAGCCTCTTCCATGCACACTCATCAGCCCATCCTCCGGCCGGCAAGGACGCTGGCTGTGGCTGATATGCGCGTCTGGAGAAGCAGCGGAAGGACAGGGAGCAACACCCCCATGCGATGATAAGTAATCGCCAGACCGAAGCTGAGCAGGAGAAGAAGAAGAAGAAAAAGAAAAAGAAGACGACGAAGAAGCAAGCTGTCCGGCGTCCTGTCTGTCCCATGTACTCCGTAGAGCGGTCCCCCATCTGTCTCGTAGATTTCTGATCCTCGTAAAAATCGGCTGCGCAGGAGAAATTTTCATCTTCTTTGCTTTTTCCCCCTTCATCTCGTCCTTCGCGAGCCTCTGAGAGCATCATCACCGTCGCCGTCGCCGTCTCTCCATCTCAGTAGCGACCTCACTGTCTGTCCGCCGGGCCCAAAGTTCCCCCAGTCGTTGAATTTAAATAGTCACTCGAGCCCGCTTTTAGCCCGTTGGTTAGTCGGACGACCCCTTGCTGCGCCCCTCCACCGGCGTCTCGCACTCTTTTCCCTCCAAGCCCTCTTCTCTGCAGCAGCAGCTCGCGATTCTCTTCTCTCGCCAGAAAACCACCCAGCGTCGTCTTTGCCTTCTTCGCCCTCTTCGCCCTCTTCGCCCTCTTCTTCGCCGTCGAGCATGTCCTACTATCCAGGAGCGTACCCGGGCGGCCCCCAGCAGGGCTACGACCAGCCACCGCCGCAGCAGCACGGCTACAACCAGGGAGGATACGGGGCACCACCACCACAGCAGTACCAGTGAGCATGCCCATTCAGACAGACAGACAGACAGAGAAGAGGGACACTGACGAGAACAGGCAACACGGCTACGGACAGCAGCCGTACCAGCAGCCGCCGTACGGGCAGCCCTCGCACTCGCCGCAGCCTCACGCTCCCCCGCCAGGCGGCTACGGCCAGGCACCGCCGTCCCCCCAGCCGCAGTACAGATACCAAGTAGGTCTCACACAGTGTCGACAGTGCGAGGAACGCAGGGTCTGAAAGGAGCCCTCGGGATCAAGGGAATCAACAGGGTGAAGGAGGTGGTTTCGCTGACGGTCGGATTCTCTGCAGGACCACGGACAGCAGCAGCAGCAGCAGCAGCATCACGGTTACGGCCATGGACCGCCTCCCAACAGCGGGCAGATGCAGAACGGACGTCCCAGTAAGGCTCCTCTGTTTCTCTCTCTCTCTTTCTCTCCGGTTTGGTTGCAGACGGCTAACGGCGATTGCTAGACTACCAGAATACGTATGGCCAGGGCCCCCCGCCGCCGCCCAACAACCCCGTCTCCTTCGGCCATGGAGCCCCCCAGGGATACAACTTCCAGTACTCCAACTGCACCGGCAAGCGCAAGGCCCTGCTGATCGGAATCAACTACTTCAACCAGCGCGGACAGCTGCGGGGATGCATCAACGACGTCAAGAACATGTCCAACTACCTGAACCAGAGCTACGGCTACGCTAGACAGGACATGGTCATCCTCACAGACGACCAGCAGAACCCCATGAGCCAGCCCACAAAGGCCAATATCCTGCGTGCCATGCATTGGCTCGTCAAGGACGCCAGAGCTAATGACTCCCTCTTCTTCCACTATTCAGGTACGTCTGCGTACTTAAACCCCTTAATATAACAACTGTGTTTTACTGACCATATATGTATGCAGGCCATGGTGGTCAGACGGCAGACTTGGACGGAGATGAAGAGGACGGCAACGACGAGGTCATTTACCCCGTAGACTTCAGATCCGCCGGCCACATCGTCGACGACGAGATGCACCGCATCATGGTCCAGCCTCTCGTTCCTGGTGTTCGTTTGACCGCCATCTTCGACTCCTGCCACTCTGGCTCCGCCCTTGACCTCCCATTCATCTACTCGACGCAAGGAGTGCTCAAGGAGCCCAATCTCGCCAAGGAAGCCGGCCAGGGCTTGCTGGGCGTCGTATCTGCCTATGCTCGCGGCGATATGGGCGGCATGATGAGCGGCGCCGTCGACCTCTTCAAGAAGGCCACCCGCGGCGACGAGAGCTTCAAGAAGGCCCGCCAGACCCGTACCAGTCCCGCAGACGTCATCATGTGGTCAGGCAGCAAGGACGTGCAGACCAGCGCAGACGCTACTATCGGCGGTCAAGCCACAGGCGCCATGTCCTGGGCCTTTATCACCGCCCTCAAAAAGAACCCCCAGCAGAGCTACGTCCAGCTGCTCAACAGCATCCGCGATGAGCTAGCTTCCAAGTACTCTCAGAAACCGCAGTTGAGCTGCAGTCACCCTCTTGGTCAGTAGACTCACCCACTCTTCAAGTTGTTCTGTTCCACCCCCCTTTCTTCTCCGTCTTGCTGTTACGTTGCTTGCTTATTTGCGCCCTTTTTTCTTCTCTTTTTTAACCCTCCCTCGACCTAACACTGGCTGGTTCCCTTAGATACCAATCTTCTGTATGTCATGTAAGACGCCCACTATTACCTCTTCTCAAACCGTGAAAACACGTTTGCCATGACTATTCCGACAACAAGAAACTATATGAAAATACCAGGAACCCCGATAACCGCCTTGGACATACCTACTCCAATTAATCCTTTGAATGAATCAACCCCGTCCGTTCCGTTTCCGCCTTCTCCGTTAGCATGGGTAGCTCAGCGTTATAGGTTTACTTTACGGCTGTCTTTTGCCTTGCTTCGTCTCTTCTTCTTCTTCTTCTGCTTCTCTTTTCTTTCTCATGCTGCTTGGAATTATGGGTTAATAACAACATGACGGGGGCACGAAATCTGGGTCGTTCTGCGTATTCTTTTTCCTTTCTATTTCCTCTTTTCTTGACGACCCCCTCCCCCTTTATATTGATCAATTTGCTTTTTATCATGTTGTTTTCTTGCGGGCTATTCATCTCACTGGGTTACTTGGGCATTGGTATTTAAAATACTTTCATAGGTTAGCTGGGGATACTATTCATGACTTTTGACGTCTATTCATTTGTCTTACCCTTCGTCTATATTGTATGTCTCTTGGCTATATTTTACTTCTCTTCAAATACTCGTAATCCGGCATCAGCTTCTGGACACGTTCATACAAGCCCTCCGCAACACTATCCCCAAATTCCTCTTTCCACTTCCCATATCGAACCTCCATATCCAATCCCTTTGAAGACTTGGACTGGTCAAGGCCCGTGGACGCCCACAGATCACGCATGTAACTCATATGTCTTTTCGAAACGTCCTGTGCTTCAAGAGGCAGTTCCTCCCATTCAAACTTGATATGTCCCACACTCATACCACACGCACTGCAGAACTTGGCCAAACACTCTCCACTGAGAACATCATCCGCATCGATGACAATAGGCCAGGGAGAGGAAGCACTGTTACCGTCTGCCGCTGTCTTGGTGCCGTTGGACTCTGTAGCTCTAGCCACGTACCAGTCGTATAGGCTGCGAGAATACCGGAACGTCAAATACGACCAGACTCTGTCTTTGACGCCGATGGGAACGACTCTTGTTTCGGTCCTGTACCATGATTCAACGACGAGTGCGGGATGGCGAATCATAAACACCGGCTGCCATAATAAAAGGTACTCGTCAGGGAAGAAGGTCGTGTTTGTCTTCGTTCGTGCTGGTGTAGCTGATACGCCGCCCTCTGCTTCAGCTGCTAAAGGCCTGGGAACGATAGTCAGAGAGGGGACTTCTTCGCCCCGCTGTGCTTCATCCAACAAGGCTGATGGCTCAACCACGAAAAAAGAATGATTCTTCACAAAGAGGTGTTTATCCTGTTGCTGATCGTTAGTATCAATGGCCCGTCTGTCCGCCGACTTTTGACTTTGTTGACTGGGGGTAACTAGATTATGTACCTCCTTAATAGCATCTTCTCTCGCCTTCTGAAGTATCTCCGCCCCCTTGTGGGTTAACTCTATGTACTCCTGGCGCAGCTCATCGCTTATCTTGTCCAGAGGGGCCCAGTCGAATTTATCTCGAGCCTGGAAGAAGCCCTTGTCGAGATGGTAGTCTGATTGAACCCAGCCCCGCTGAGCCGAGAGCAAACGGCAAAACACATTTGACAGAGTCCTTGAGACGCTGAAGAGAAAGATATCCCGACACTTGGAGCGTTCACTCTGGCCGTTTTTCTGGCCGCCTGAGCTTGCTTGTTCACTGTCTGAAATCTCGTTGCTATGCATGGCTGGCGGCGGGTATGGCTATATATCGACAGGCATGTTGAACGTGAAGAGTTCTCGGGTATTTCCTCGGGCATCATGGCCGTATATAATTATGTCTATGCATCCATGCTCCCTGCAGAGCATCTCTCCTCCCACATTTATGCATGCATTGGACGATCAGTTGCATGTAGCCTAGGCTGGCTGGTGATGGCGGTTTTGTTCGTTAATTAGTTACCCGGCGACAACCCGGATTCGCACTGTGATAACAAATTCGGTCAATAGAGAAGTAGTTTAATATCACTCTTAATGCACTCGCATAGACATCTGCTTGTCCATTCACCTGGGCGGTTATCCGATACTTCTCTCGGTGTGAGTGATACGTTGAGGGGGGCTCGTGTTAGTTAGTCAACGAGGTAGTTAGGAGGATCCAACAGGAGGCAACCAACATCTAGTTAGTTGTGAACAACAAACAGTGTATTACCGGCTTATGCTCGACCCTGCGGTCAATAATTAATATATAACAGCCGAGAATAAAGCTGTGACATTCGTACTCACCATAGTACAAGCTGAGATGTGACAGGTGAAACGCTGCCTCTCACCGGATTCACCACCATGGCAGACGTCTTTCCGCCGTCATACGAATCCGCCACTACGCGAGATGCATGGCCGATAATTGCGCCCTTCGTCCTCGCTGCAGCAGATCTATGCTCTGCCTCTCTCGTCTCTCGAGCATGGCATTGCATCTTCGCTCCCGTCTTATGGGGTGCGCCGGCCTCGCATTTTGGGGCCAGAGACGACGCTGTCTACGGTGGGCATGCCCATACCATCCATCTATCACCCCCTCTCGCAAGAGACAGACCGTTGATATTCACTGAAACTGAATACATGAAAAGTCGCCCTCACGCGATTTAGGAGAGTGCTGAACATATCTCGGCCCTGTGTACGGCAGCTCACGCATACCTTGCATCTCCCGCCAGCACTGGCAGAGATATATGGTGAACCACCACCGACATGGTTGCATGAGTTCCTGGAATATCTCCCCAACCTGCAGTCTCTACTCCTTTCGAGGCTTCCCTTCTTCGATCACAGGTCTCTTGTTGCGCTGGGCAAGGGAAGGCAGTATAATACACGCCTCCTGCTGGCCGAGCGTGAGGTGAATGCGACACCGGCCGGACTACTAGCATTGCTGAACTGCTGCTTGCGCCTGACATATCTTGATCTGTCACATACCACCGCTGCAAGAGACCCGAGGGTTATCCTCGCCTTGGGCCAGCTGAGAGGTCTACAGGTCCTGAAACTACGAGGTATAGGCTTGCAGGATGACGACCTAGAAGTTCTAGCAAAGGCAATTCAGACTCGTGTCAGGCTGCTGGATATCCGAGACAACCGTCTCACTCATAGGGGGCTGAACATGTTGGTCAACCATTGCTTCCTGCTGAATGATGGTGATGGAGCCAGTATTCGTGAAAACCTACATTTTGGTCCATTGACTGGAGCTCTACTTGCTGATTCTACCCAGAGTGAACAGCTAGGTGATCAGCTACTACACCTCTTTACAAGGAGACTTAGCGGTCTTTCGGCACTGGAAGAACTACCTCACGTTGGCCTTACTCATCTGTATGTTTCTGGTAATAAGGTATCCGTGAGTGGTCTGATAGACATTTTGCATACAAAGAGGTTGAATGTGCTGGATGCTGGAGCTGCCAGCACCGGAATGGAGAAGCTCATACCAGTACTGAAGAGCCCAATTGCCCGGAATCTGACTTATCTCAGAATACACCATTCTATCCTCAACAGACAGGACGACGTTAAAAAGGAGTTGCCCAATGGTGTACTCACGGATGGAAAGGAGTCATCAATGATTCAAAGGCTTCTAGAGAAGCGGCCTGCCATCTACACGACCAACACCGATCAACCAATATATCTCCACCCATCCAACATCGCGCATATCCGAACCCTAGTTCTAACAGATGTCCCGGCATTTGTTCCTTCACCTTCTCCCATTATTTCCTCCATAACTCAATTCATATCTGCCTGTGCAGATGAGGCTCTCCTCGCCTCACTGCAGGCCGAGTCCAATTACTCCCTCCCCCCAGGCCAGTACCATGGGAAAGCCGTACAGCAACATGCAAAGGAACTCTTTGCCCTCCGAGCTATCGTCTTGGAGATATCACCAGGTAAAAAATTCGAAAAGCCAGAATCTTCGTCCGCTTGGATCCCTACAGGCTACTACCAGCCAGACACTTTCAAATCAAGCACTGGAGATCTAGACTCTGAAAATCTATGGGCGGCCGCCGCGAATGACTTCAGTTTCTTTGATGAAGACGAAACACGTTCTACTTCGAGTTCGGCAGTGGCTTTGCCTCCGGTACGAATGGTCGATGTGGTAGTTGAATTGGCTGCATTCCGACGAGAGAGACGGGATGCATATGATAAGAGAGTCCGGAGCACTGGAGATACGACAATATTACCTGCTGACGGCCATTGGAAGGGAGAAGTAAGGATCCAGAGGAATCATCTCTAAGAGGAGCCCAGCGTTTCACTGAATAGAGCCGTTTTCAATGGATGTTTGGACAAGAACAGTTTCATCTGTATTTGACCAATATTTAATATCTTATCAACATCGGCGGGGAGTTTTTGCGTTGGGTACAAACAAACTTCATCCGGCAATGTTTAAAAAAGATAAAATATAATTAAAACAAAAATCATTTCATGCCAGGATATTTCACATATTCGCCGCAGCTCATCGTTAAAAAAAGGGTTGCTTTTTCTTTTTTTAGGGGGATTCCCGCCGCCATGAACGTGCTGAGTTTGTTTGTAAAATGAAAAGAGGAGGGTAGAGCTGCTGCTGAAAAAAAAAAAGCCCTCCCTCCTAATTCCCCGCTTTATCGCTCCTCCGACGTCGAAAAGGTATTAAAGGGAAGAAAAGGAAATGATATCCTTTATCTATGCCTTAGCGGCAGCAGCTTGGGCGGACTTGGCGTTAGCAGCAGCCTGCTGGGGGTTCAACTTCTTGACGTCCTTGTTGAATCTGAGTCTTGGTGGTGGGGCACGGTTGCGGCGACCTTCTCGGGATCGAACACTGTGGTTATTAAAAAATGGTTCGTCAGTTGCTTTCTTTTCCTTCTTCAATTGGGGTCTTGCTCCTAGCTGATTTCAGGCGGATGGTGTGATATTTTGCATTTGGCTGCGGGAGATAAATGCATACCGGACGATCTTTCCGTGGATAGCGCAAGAGACGCAGTATTGGAGCTTCAGGTACATCTTAGGGACGGCATATTTGGTGAAAACGGAGGCGTCAGAGATATCGCCTATAATTCAACCCGGGTACATTAGCACTCTCAATTGCAAGGTGTGTCCACCGGCTCCCAAGTTGGTCTCTTTTAATAGCGCGGTAGAAATATCCTGGGAAGCCTTATAGGGCGTAAAACGTACTGACGGCGGCAGATTCAACCATGTTACGGATGGTGAATCTCTTGATGGCCTTGTCCTTGGGGGTACATCTAGAGCAGTTGGAGCAACGAATTGGCTTGACGTGGCCACGGCCCTTCTTGTTACGTCCACTATAGAGATGAAGAAGAAAAGGTCAGTTTCATGTTGGCGCAAACAACACATGGCCCGGTTCCACGCCAGAGCCTGAGCTTTGTTATCCAGGATATCTGGAAATCTGATATTGCCGGGGAGGGTATTTCTCAACGCACTTGGACGCCCGCTTCTTAACCATTTTGAATGACGGTGTGGGTGGCTTCCGCGACTGCGCAAGCCAGGTGAACAGACAGGTAAACCGGAGCGAGAGGGTGATCGAGGCTGGGGTTGCTGATGGTTGCGGTCGTTGTCGACTGGGAGAGATCTCGCTGTCTTCTTCGACTTCAGCTGCGACTTTCTTCGCGGGCTAAACTTTCGACGTTTTTCCTTCTTGTGGGCTAGGGCTAAGCGAGTCACATGATAGTATTATGTCATGTAATGACTAAGTAATGAGTAATGGATATCATGTGACAATCAGGTGACACGTCCCGTGCTTTTTACCCTTTTGAGAAGGAAAGGAAAAAAAACCCGCCTGATCTTCGTCCTTTTTCTCGCTGTCACGCCGAAGAAGAAGAAGAAGAAGACGACGACGACGACGACAGGAAATCACCGTCCGTGCCGCTGCAGCAAGGGACCAGGTCGACGTCGATTGCCATCCAGCTTTTGCCTCTCTCCCCGTTCCCCGAGCTAGTTCTCCTATTTTACTTTGTAACAAGATGTCGGCGACTGGCGGTACCATCCGTAGCCGGACCATGGGTCGGGGCCAGCTCCCCTTTGACTCTAACGCTTCGTCCGGCATCCCTCGCAAGGTCGAACACCCAATTCCTCCGAGCGTTGCATCTGATATTGGAGGAAGCTCTACCTTGAGCACGAGCAGGCAGAAGCAATCCAAACGAGATGAGGTATACTACATTCGTCTCCCGTCTCCCTTTTTTTTGTCTCTATCTATTCTGTCATTGGTGGAGGGGAGCGCTGGAGGGCGGTGATATGTCAAAATGCCATTATATGGACTGTTGCTAAATGGAATCTGTCCAGGCCATCAGGAGGAAGATGGAAGCGGACCTTAGTAAGAAGAAGTTCAACCCTTCGAAGGCCCGACACACTCGAAAGGCCCCGCCCGGCACGGTTCTTGCCCTCAAACCCAGTCAAGCTCTACAGATCAAACCAAATACCACTGTATCCGAAGCTGCGCAATTGATGGCAGCGAAGAGGGAAGACTGCGTTCTCGTGACAGATGATGATGACCGTATTGCCGGTATCTTCACCGCAAAGGATTTGGCCTACAGGGTCGTAGGTGCCGGTATCCGCGCCAGAGATGTGACAATTGCCGAAATCATGACAAAGAACCCGCTATGTGCTCGTACTGATACCAGTGCCACTGATGCTCTTGATCTTATGGTTCGAAAGGGTTTCCGACATCTTCCTGTCATGGACGAAAACCAAGATATCTCCGGCATTCTAGATATCACCAAGTGTTTCTACGATGCAATGGAGAAGCTCGAACGTGCATATAGCTCCTCCCGCAAGCTATATGATGCTCTGGAAGGCGTGCAATCTGAGCTAGGATCTTCCCAACCCCAGCAAATTATCCAATACGTGGAGGCTTTGAGATCGAAGATGTCTGGACCTACTCTAGAGTCCGTGCTTAACGGTTTACCCCCTACCACGGTGTCCGTGCGCACATCTGTCAAGGAGGCTGCTACGTTGATGAAGGAGAACCATACAACCGCTCTCTTGGTCCAGGACCAAGGGTCTATCACTGGTATCTTTACTAGCAAGGATGTTGTCTTGCGAGTTATTGCTCCTGGTCTCGACCCATCTACCTGCAGTGTTGTCCGAGTCATGACTCCCCATCCGGACTTTGCTCCTACTGACATGACTATCCAAGCTGCTCTTCGAAAGATGCACGGTTCGTATCTATATTTTCCTTTTCATCTTTTTCTCGGTCAAATTGCATACAAGGGAACTAATGCACTGGTTTAGATGGACATTATCTCAACCTTCCCGTTATGAACGAGTCTGGAGAAATCGTAGGAATGGTTGATGTTCTTAAATTGACCTATGCTACGCTGGAACAGGTTAGTCACATTTTGGGTGCCTTGCATTCCTGACTCAGATCTAACCCTATTCTTAGATCAACACTATCCAAACCAATGAAAGTGAAGGCCCAGCCTGGAACAAGTTCTGGCTGTCCATGGACAACGAGTCTGACTCGATGGTGTCTGGCAGCCAACCCCATCACCGATCTCTGCTAAGCCCAGACCATCGAGGCCATACCGGTGACAGTGTTTTGCCAAACGACTCTGCCTCTCACCACGGAGGTGAAGAGGCGCCTGTCTCAGAGGTTCAGGAACGCCCATCAGTAGAAGAGAAGCTTGACCCCTCATTCCCCTTCAAGTTCAAGGCCCCCAGCGGTCGTGTTCATCGTCTACACGTTGATCCGTCCGCTGGTATTGCCGAGCTTGTCCAGAACGTGTCCGCCAAACTCGGAGCTGAGGTTGATACCATCGGCGGTCAAGCCGTTGTCGAAGATGGGAAACTCAGCAACACCGGATTCGCCATGAGCTACTTGGACAGTGAAGGTGACACTGTCTCCATCACTGCTGACCAAGACCTTGTCGACGCCATTTCCATTGCCCGGAAGGCCAGCCAAGACAAGGTTGACCTCTTCGTCCACAGCCCGGATTCTACTCCGGTTGTTGCCAAGGAACCTGAGCCAGCTGCAGCCGCCAAAGCTGCCTCCCCTCCAGAATCCGTAACTGTTGCTGCTGAGGAGGAAACCGCGCATAGAGAGGAGTTAGCCAGCAGCCCCAAGTCTGTAGCCCAATCACTTGTCCAGCCCTCAACAGACCAGCAGCTCATCAACGGCATTCCTAACGAACTTATTCTACCTGGAGCTATCGTTACTCTGGCTGCTGTTATTGTCGGGGTCTTTGTGCTGAGCCGCGGAGGTAGACGATAGAACCCTGCAAAAGGATAACTTTGACCCTCTCCTTGCCTTTCTACAACCACTTCCTTCTAGCCAGCACTTTCGAAGACCCATTGGATACTCACCCAGTATATCAGTCACCCTGTTCTCCTCTGTTGTTTCCTTGACCTTTCTCTTGTCAGTATTATATTATAGTCCTGGTTTCTCTCCCTTTCCCCTTTTCTTAGCTTTTCTTGTTTTTAGCACGCACAATACTTGAGATATCCTTCCTTGTAATTCCACGAACTCCTAGCTAGATGAAAATAGATTCTCCTTAATTCATCACCACCAACGGCCCCAGCCACTATCATCATCACCGTCTATCCTGTCTTCTTTTCTGCCAAATAGCCAAATATCAGACATCAGTTTGTCCATCTGCAAAGCAAACGGCGCAAACCGACTATTTGGGACTAGTTCGAAATAACAAAAAAAAAAAAAAAAA